>NC_089820.1:62077065-62199565 GCF_029633855.1 Hoplias malabaricus
CCATTATACCCTGCTTTTCAGTGGTCAGAAACCCACAGGACCACCACAGAGCAGTTATAATTTGGGTTGTGGTTTATTCTTAGCGCTACAGTGGCACTGACATGGTGGTGGTGTGTTAGTGTGTACTGTGCGGGAGAGGATCAGGCACAGCAGTGCTCCTGGAGATTTTAGAGCACTCGGTGTGTCATTGCTGGACATAATACAGCCAACATTGTCCACGAAAAACTACCCTTTGGCCCTACCTTTATGAGATCACAGGTTCAATTCCAAGTGATGCCTTATCTGTCTAAGGCCAAGAGCCCTAGACAGCACAACTGGCTTTTCTGTCTAGGTGGCTATGACAGCCCACTCTCCCCTCATCAGTGTGTGACAGATGTGATGTGACAGATCTGAGCAGTGTGCATTCTCTCCCAATGTGCTAAACTGTTCGGTTTGCGTTTCATCAGCCACAGTTTGAAAAAAAGAAGTGGTGGGCTGCCTCATGTGTCTCGGAGGAAACACATGGTCGCGTCCATGCTCCGGAGGCTGGTGGCAATGTGTGGTGATCAGTGAAGATTCTCTGACAGGTGGGATTAGAGACAATTATTAGAGAAACTCCAGCAAGATCTGGGAATAAATAAAAATTAACACAACAAGGAAACATTTTATAAGTCTATTCACATACTTTATCCATATTGTGTTTGGATAAAAACATTATGAATGTATGAAGTGTGATTTATTTTCTCACACAAGTTTATTAATTAATTAATTCATTCATTCATTCATTCATTATCTGTAACCCTTATCCAGTTCAGGGTCACGGTGGGTCCAGAGCCTACCTGGAATCGTTGGATGCAAGGTGGAAATACACCCTGGAGGGGGAACCAGTCCTTCACAGGGCAACACACACTCTCATACACACATTCACTCACACACTCCAAACCTACGGACACTTTTGAGTCGCCAATCCACCTATCAACGTGTGTTTTTGGACTGTGGGAGGAAACCGGAGGACCCGGAGGAAACCCACGCAGACACAGGGAGAACACACCACACTCCTCACAGACAGTCACCCGGAGGAAACCCACGCAGACACAGGGAGAACACACCACACTCCTCACAGACAGTCACCCGGAGGAACCCACGCAGACAACAGAGAGAACACACCACACTCCTCACAGACAGTCACCCCGGAGGAAACCCACGCAGACACAGGGAGAACACACCACACTCCTCACAGACAGTCACCCGGAGGAAAACCCACGCAGACACAGGGAGAACACACCACACTCCTCACAGACAGCAGACAGTCACCCGGAGTGGGAATCGAACCCACAACCTCTAGGTCCCTGGAGCTGTGTGACTGCGACACCTACCTGCTGCGCCGTCCCTCCTAAGATTATAATCAGTATTATTAGCTTTTAATTTTTAGATTTTTAACAGTGAATACTTTTACAGTAAGTCCTTCAGTAAACATTGCACTTATTGAAGGAGCCAGTTTCATCTCTTTTAATGATGCACACTAATCTTACTCAAGTGTTTTGTGTCACTTTCAATGAAGGAATATGATCAAAAACCGGTAGAAAAATAAACAGCCTGAACAGCTACATGCTTCACAACGTTCATGAAAATAAGACTAGATTCTGACCCATTGTTTTAACCTTTGACCTTATTCTGTGAAGTTTGATTGGTAGTCGATTGACCTGAGATAACCCAAGCCTCAGTCTCCACTGCTGAAGTTGACAAAACTCTTGACAGCTGTGGTGTTCAATGTGTTATTCAAGAGCAGATTGTATTCAGAGTAAAGCAGGATTTGTTGTTGCTTAAAGGAACAAAAGTGTGTTGGCACTGAAGCAGGGCTGTAAACTTGTGCATGTGCGCTTTTGTATGAGAAAGAAATAAAAGGAAGTGGATTGTTTCTGTCAAACATTGTGAAGTTGCTGAATTGTTGTAAATGGAGGGAAAATCACTGCATACACAAAGTGCGTTACCCAGCAGCAAGAGATTTATTTACTTCAGCGAAATTTACATTAACACTTGAATTCACATCAGATCAGAACAAAACATATATTTTCAGCATAGCTTCAGGGAGAATTAGAGGAGGCCTTAAAAGTTAGCACCCACCTGGACCATAACAGGAGTGTGTTGTAACCCAAAAGAAATCACTTCAAACTCATAAATAATTGATGTAAACGGAATTGTGCGGAAAGTGACAAACACCAGCATGTTTGTTTGAGAAAAGAGGAGATAAAGTCATGTGAATTTTGATGGAAATTGGGTGTTTTTTTTATGGCAAGAAAAAACAAGCCTGGTATTCTAATTAGAGGAGCTCATTTGAAAAAGATTTAACAGTAAAATTCAATGTTTACGACTGAGCCCTGTATACCAATAGCCTCATTTCTAAAGCATTACATTATTTATAACAATCTATTACTATTCTCACGATTGCTTTTGAAAATAAAAATGCCCTGTCTCTTCGGCCCCCTTTTATTTCTTGGAGTTTCTACAAAAAGGCTCATGCCGAGAGTAAAATAAAGGCGCGCTTGTGTGATTTGAAGTTCTCCTGTGAGGGCTTGTTTGTTTCTGTCCTGTGGTTTTATCTGTGCAGTGGTTGGTAGATGTTAGCTTGTGTTTGTACGGTTGTGATAATTGCTGTGGATTGTATTGTTTATTGTTGCCTAATGATCAGTCATGTTGTTAAGCTTTGAATGATGTTTTTGAATTGCGTTTCCTGCGTGAATGCGGTTACTAACAATTGCAGTGTACAAGAACTACAGCAAATGTGAATAACAGTTAATTATATATGTTATGAATTTCTGGTTTTACAGAATATTCTTAATGTACACATGCCTTATTTAACCAACCAAGTGTTCTATAATCACCATTGACTGGATGTTTGCTGGTTTCTTGAATCAGAGCCATGATGTCTGATGTAAGTAACACACTATACAAACCAACAAGCTTCATACGCAGTGGTAGATAAACTCCTCTGGCAGATTTAGGCTACAGTTTGTGAAGCTGGGGTTGTTCTAAATATTATTTAATAGCAATGGCAGTTTTGCACACACAATAGCGTTAATGCTGACAAGTGTTAGCTTGCTCATAGTAAACAAATAATACATGCATAGTCATACATGATACAACTAGCAGTGAAATACTTTGAAGATCGTATAGAGGGTTATAAGAACCAAAATCGAGAATTGAAATTTTTAGAGTAAAGAGGCAGTTATATATAGTATACTATGTAAAATCCGTCCATCCTTTATCTGTCAGCACTTATCCAATTCAGGATCGCGGTGGGTTCAGAACCTACCTGGAATCATTGAGCGCAAGGCGGGAATACGCCCTGGAGGGGCACCAGTCCTTCACAGGGCAACACACACACACACACATTCACTCACACACTCACACCCACAGACACTTTTGAGTCGCCAATCCACCTACCAATGTGTGTCTTTGGACTGTGGGAGGAAACCGGAGCACCCGGAGGAAACCAACGCAGACACAGGGAGAACACACCACACTCCTCACAGACAGTCACCCGGAGGAAACCCACGCAGACACAGAGAGAACACACCACACTCCTCACAGACAGTCACCCGGAGGAAAACCCATGCAGACACAGAGAGAACACACACACTCTCACAGACAGTCACCTGGAGGAACCGCACGCAGACACAGAGAGAACACACCACACTCCTCACAGACAGTCACCTGGAGGAACCGCACGCAGACACAGAGAGAACACATCACACTCCTCACAGACAGTCACCCAGAAGAAACCCACGCGGACACAGAGAGAACACACCACACTCCTCACAGACATTCACCTGGAGGAAACCCACGCAGACACAGAGAGAACACACCACACTCCTCACAGACATTCACCTGGAGAAACCCACGCAGACACAGAGAGAACACACCACACTCCTCACAGACAGTCACCCGGAGGAAACCCACGCAGACACAGAGAGAACACACCACAATCCTCACAGACAGTTACCTGGAGGAAACGCACGCAGACACAGAGAGAACACACCACACTCTTCACAGACAGTCACCGGAGGAAAACCCACGCGGACACAGAGAGAACACACCACACTCCTCACAGAAAGTCATCCGGAGGAAACCCACACAGACACAGAGAGAACACACCACACTCTTCACAGACAGTCACCCGGAGCAGGAATCGAACCCACACAAAGCTGTGTGACTACGGACACCGTGCCGCCCCACTATGTAAAATGTGCTATGTAAATATCAGATTGTTGTGCAATGAAGGGGTGAATAATTCCAAGTGTAGAGTGTAAAAAAGAATAATAATTAAAAAAAAAAAAAAACCTGTGCCAATCTCAAAGTGTAAAATTGTGTAAAGCAATTGTAATTGTCTATAGTCTTGTCCATTTTAGACCCAGACTTCCTACTACGGTCATGTCTAGAGACCAATGCCTTCTTTCAGGTATGTGCCCAAAACAAAAGTAGAACTTTCTGAAGAGCTCTTATTAGAGTTATGCAGCTGGCAGACCATTTAATTTTTATTGCAAATAAGCCTTCTCCATATTTAATATTGCAGTAGCCAGCACTCGCTGCGATGAACGCCCCTTGAAGCTTTGAAACGTGCCCCTGCGGTGGAAGGTCTGAGGCTAACATCCTACACTGCCTTACTAAAACTGTGAGTAAAACTGCGTCAGCTGCCTGTGAGTGAGTCGGTAAGCAAACGCGCCGTCCTGGTTCTGTCCATGGACCATTAAAAAGAGGCCATGATCCCGTTTCTCCGCAGCTTAATTACAACAGTAAACTAGCTAAGCCACTGGGCACGCTAATGGTAGTGCTGTTGCGTGGTAATGCTAAAGCAGGGGCAGGACGGCACTTGTGCTCTTATTAATGTGCGTGGGCTTAGAGCTTTCTCCACTAAAGTGCTCTCTTACCTTCATTCAGCAACGGCCACTCATCTGCGGGAATCCTTTGCTGGGATCAACCTTTGAGCAGATGGCTCTCTCTCTCTCTCTCTCTCTCTCTCTCTCTCTCTCTCTCTCTCTCTCTCTCTCTCTCTCTCTCTCTCTCTCTCTCTCTCTCTCTCTCTTCTCTTTCTCTTTCGCCTCTCTCTATCTATCTATCTCTCTCTCTCCTTCACACACACACACACACACACACACATACACACACAGACAGAAAGCGATAGAGAGAGAGGGAGATGTGCTCAGAGTTAATCCTCCCAGCACATGGTGGGCTCTAGAAAGATTCTTTGAATCCGAGTTAGTGGGGTTTGGGTTTTGGGGGGGGGGTGTTGGTGAAGGGGGGTGGGTGAGGGGGTGGTAGAGGTTAGTGGGGGGTTGTGTGCAGTTAGACCAATGCCATAGGTCCAGTAAATCTAATTAGAGTCAAGTCCCCGCTCATAGGCATAAACATGACATCTCACACATCTCACACAAGGCCCTGGTGGAGACAAGCCACAGCCTTTGATCACCCAGCTCACACACACACTCTCTCTCTCTCTCTCTCTCTCTCTCTCTCTCTCTCTCTCTCTCTCTCTCTCTCAGACACACACACACGCACACACACACAAACGTACTCTCTCAGAAATGAAAAGTCCCTCCAGAGAGAACAGGCCTTACAGAGTGCACTATGTACAGCGTGGCCTTATTGGAGGTGTAGTATAATGAAGGTTTGATATAATAAATTTAAATCAATGTAGAGAATAGAATGAATGTTTTGAAACACAATATGACGTAAGAGGTAATAAGAGGTAATTAGTACAGAAGTATAGTAACACAATAGGACCAGTAGAAGCTATAATAATTACATGAGCACAAAAATGTTTTAATTGTCACTGCACAAACTGTGGCACCACATTTATTCCACCAGTAGCTGTAAATACACACACACACACACACACACACACACACAGACTCACACACTAGTGTGCTAGGGACAGTGAACACTCTCACACCTTAAGTGCCTGGGGCTCTGCTGGGGATTAGGTGCCTTGCTCAAGGGCACCTCAGTCATGGAAGTTGAGGGAGGAGACAGTGCTGTTACTACACTCCCCCCAATCTTTTTTTTTTTTTTTTTTTTTTTTTTTGCTTGCTGAAGCGATCAAACTAACACATTTCTGGTCTCAAGCCCAGTTTTTTTTAACCATTAGAGTGCCAGAGCTAGTACTTGGGGGTAAAACGAGGAGTCAACATAATACTGTACTGCATTATATATAAAAAAATATATAATATAACTTAGTATTGCATTAATGGTATTTGCTGGTGGTACTATATAAACACCTGTGAAATTGTTATTCAAAAATGACTTGTATATTGTTATTTATGGCACCTTTTAACATGTTTCTTCATTTCAAAAAAATAAATAAATCAGGATTTGCCTTGTTATATCACTTATCTCAGTGCACATATAGCAAACGATTTTCCCTACATTATTTCCCAGCATGCACTTGGCCTAGCAGGAGTCTCTGTGTTATGATGCAGCGAAAGCACTTTGCAGTGCACTCACTTATATTTAAAAAGTCTACATACGTCAAGAGACGCTTTATTGTAAAGCAAAGACTTCAATGTCAAAAAATTGCTTTTTGAACCGAAGCCAGTGGGGAATTGCGTGCAAAGTTGCAACAGATGGGAAGGGTTGTCATTAGAATAAGGGTATTTGAAAGGCAATCCAGTGCAGTATAGGAGCGTGAGAGAGAGTGGGGGGGGGGGGGGGGATAAAACACATGGTTATGAGATAGCGAGAGAGAGAGACAGACAAAAGCACATTAGATAATTTAATTTTTCCTTAGCTCCAGACATGGTGAATGAGATGTGACAGCCACGATTCATTCCTTTGGTTCCTTTGGTTCTTTTCCTTCGCCGAGGCCCTGATTGGCCTCCGTTAGGAAGGAAATGAGCAGCAAGTCCAAGAGAGACCCCTTCAAACTCTGTCAACCCAGCACACTTGCATTCATCACTCCATTCCTCAGTGACACACACACATATACACATACACACCCCACTGCAGCTCCAATCAATCCAGTCCAATTTCAGTTTATTGTCATTATACCACTACATTACATTACCATTATAGCTCTGAAGCTCCATTCAATTCAACATGATTGTCATTATACCACTGCACTACATTACCATTGATTCAATTCCGTTCCGCTTTTTCATTACACAAATAACTCCCCCCGTCCTTACCTCAGTGATGGGCTGGGGTAGTCCTGCTGTATTACTGGGATCATTAAACGCTAATCACACTGGGCCTTCATCAGAACTGTGTAAAAGGAGCATGGCCTTGACCACGCTTAATGGCGTATGATCGAATCATCGTCTGATTCTCGAAATGTTTATACGAAACGTGTTTATAAATCTGATTCAGTGGGTGAAATCAAGCACTAGGCAACCAGGCCTCATTTACATATCCTTTACATTAAGCACACCCTAATTCATGCAGATGGTTTGGGAGGGAGCCAAGGAAAAGGTGGAATGTTGACTGTCATGAGCCAATGGCCACAACCCTTCGAGAGCATATATAATTATTTGTTTATTTTATTTAACAGGGTATCGATTTCCTGAAGCTGGCTTATTTTAATCATTTAAAATAAAAATACACTATAATATGCCTTTAAACTGAGTGTGGAGGCTGCAGAGCATGTATTTGTACTGTATCAACTTATGTTCTGTTTTTGTTTTAATATTATTATTTAACAGCAAGGTGTGAGTGTGATTGTAGAGGGAATTCACAGAAGATCTAATTAAAAGTCAGTGACATTTGTGTGTGTTTATTCTATGGTCATATTTGAGCATAAGATATAATAATCATTTGTAGGTAGTGTTACTGTCACATAGCTCTAGGGTCCTGGTGTTGTGGGTTCAAACCCCACTTTGGGTCACTCGCTGAGGAGATTGGTGTGTTCTCCCTCCAGTTCAATACAAAAAAACTTTTGAATACATGTGAGTGTGTGAGGGAATTTGTGTGTGAGTGTGTGTATGAGGAAGGACTGGCGCTCGGTCCAGTGTGTGTTCCTCCCTTGTGCCAAGTGATTCCAGGTAGGCTCCACTCCTACCATAACCCTGGACAAGCTGAAGTGGTCATTGAAATAAATGAGGGGATGAATGAATGAACACAAAACTAGCACATCTGTGTAGGCACCGTTAATGCTGAATAATATAATACAGGATTTGAATCAAAATGCTGCCATCTAGACAATGTTTTTTTTTTTTCAGGGAAAGCCTTGATTATTTCAGTAATACAAGGCCAATTAACTTTCTTCATGGAATACAGCAGCATAGCTCCTCAGTGAAAAAGTATGGGACCTAGACTAGTTCAGACCTGTCTTCCACTGTAAACAACTGTTGCAAAAAGTCCCTGGGCCACTCAGCAGCTGAAATCCTATAACAATAAAGAATCAGATAAAGGTTCACTTTCAAAACTACATCTACAAACTACTGGTCTCCTCAGTTCCCAAATGCTTAAAGTGTGTTGTTTCAAGAAGAAACACAGTTTTAAATGCTTATTTGCCTGCTTTTTTAAAAAAAAAATACATAGCTAGCATCAGTACCAGATGATGTACAATACCAAACACTCTAAAGTTGTCCAAGGCAAGTCAGGCAGTACTAAATAAACTAAAAATGTTGTAGTCATCATGAATCAAAGGAGTCTGGCTTTCTTTTCAACCTCCCCAGTCTTTACATCTCAAGCCCTTTCATTTGGCTCATCTCTTCCTTCCTTTTCACGACTGGTCAGCCTGTAGCTGTCGTGTCTCATTAAGTGTTCAATGTATTTGTCCAGGAGCATCCTGAAGTCTTTCCGAGTGTGCTGCTGACAGGTGGGGGGAAGGGAAGGGGGACTAAAGTCTCACAGCTTTACTTACATGAGCTCCACCACCTGCCGCCTGAGCTTCTCTTGGTATCCTCCCCTCGATCAGACTATGGGCAGTAAAATGGCCTTTGCGGGTAAGAGCAAATCCCGACCTTGTTTTTCTCCAAATACTTGGCTTAGCGCATTAGCCATGGCTGAAATCCCCCTGAGGATCCATTCGGCATTCTTGGACTTGACGCCCACCTGGGATGGGGCAGGACGTCTGCGGTTCTTAGAGGAGTGCTGATTAAATGTGCTCAGCCGTGTTTGCTACTGTGTACAGCAACAGGAGAGAAATAAAGAAGCCACAGAGGCAAGAAATTATCAGGGGTCTATGGGAGTCTTCAGGGGGCCTCGGAAAGTCCTCCACATGTTATTTTGTTTTTATCTCTTTTCACGCAGGATGCAGAAATGGAGGTGCACTGATGGGTTGAGCATAGTGGGAGAGCAATGGACTCTGTAATGGAAGTCATTTAGGGCACATAGAGTCCAGTAAACTCCATCAGGTCAGTCCAGACAGGGGGCATTCATCTCAAAGTGGTCTTTAAAAGGGAATTCAAATCAGTGAATCAATTTCAGAAGCCCCATTTTTTGCCACAGCAGTATCTTCTTCTCTTCTGTACAGGTTTAATGCCAGATATTTTACAAATGTTGTGATGATTTGATGGCATTCAGCCACAAATTAATATTGATGTTCAATTGTTCTGGATCATTGTTCTCCAGCTAAGTATAGGGGAATTTATAGGGCATTACCCTTGGCATTAGGAATGGGGATCTTAAACTTATGTGTAGTTGCTCGAGAGTTTTGTGAGAGCTGTGCCCATTAACCAAGGACTAGACAACGACTAACAACAACTCAAGCAGCAACAGATGAGCTAGTCTCTGGACCAGCAATGTAGGTGTGTATAATAGAGTGGAACATGTGTGGGCCCAGTGTTTTAAAACACCAGCAGCACTGCTATGACTGATCCACTCATGTAGCGCAACACAGACTGCCACACCACCACCACGCCAGTTCTGCAGAACTGAGAATAATCCACCACCAAATAATACAGGATCCCTGAGCATTGAAATCAAGGTGGAATGGGGCTAACAAGAAAGTATGCAGAGCAACGGGCACACCACAGTCTGTTATTATAGAAGTGCAAAGTGTTCCTGTTTGATCTTCGGAGCTGATCAAATAGAAAATGAATGTAGATACAAGGATGTAGCTGTAATGTTTAACATTCCCTTTCACCCCCATATTTTGTCAAGTCATTTTCTCAATTTGTCTACAACAGTGGAATGGCTGTATGAAGGGGCCTAAATGAAAAATGCCCCATCCCTAATCCCTCTACAAAACGTATTGCAGAGCTCAGCAGCGTGAAGACGGCGGCAGCCATGGCATACTGAGCGATCTCGCGCGACAGCACGGCAAACTGTTAGCGAGCGCCTAAGCAGAGTTAATTGCCTCTGGCTGGCCACAAAATAAGGACACATCAGCGACCACTGGGGACATTGCAGTGACTACACAATTAAATCACCCATCTACTCATCCTGACTCCTATTTGCCGCTGTCCCTCACACATTAAATTGCGGTACATTCCATGCCGGGATTGCTTTGTGCTTTTTACTGAGAGGGAGCTCTGATTACTGGGTGGGATCGATGGCCTGTGTAAGAATGAATTGTTGCTGTCACTGGAGCCCCACACATTTCTAGGACTGCAAACTTTTTTGGCCTCTTTGTGTTAGATGTTTTGTGTTTTTTTTTATTTTTTTAAAGCCTGGCGGTCCTGAACTTCCATGAGTTTAGTTTCCTGTTGTTGTCCCAGAGCTACAACTTGCCTGGAAGGCATGAGGGAGATGGATAGCTTCCAATACAGGTGCAAATTCCTAGGCTCAAAGTCAAAAGCAAAGGACAAATTTGTCAGGGCCATTGTAAAAGGTAAGTCTGCTGTGGGTTGAGCCCTACACTGACATGACGTGATCTCCCCACGAACCAGGGCTTATCACCATGGAAACGCAAGCAGTCAGTCTGCTATTGTTGCGCTGATCTGCACGCCCCTCGCACAGTCTGATTATGCAGATCAAAGAGCACACCCCAGCATATAAACGAAGGCTTAAAGCACATTAATCTTTGATGCGCTGGGATTTACGAGTGATTTGCTGTGAAATGATGGTCAATCAATGATTTCAAGTGAAAAGGAAACAGCATTTTATAGCATTTCATTAGGGAGTCCTTCTTTAGAATGCGCCTTTGCTGGTGTTGTGTCTTTTAAAGCAGTTTATCTCTCTGTAGGCCTTTGTCAGTGGTCAATTCCTGGACTTTCTTCAGTTGTGGACCATGCTCAACCTACTGACCATGATGTGAAATATCTATAGAAACCCACACAGACACAGAGAACACACTAAACTCCTCACCGACAGTCAGCTGGAGTGGGGCTTAAACCCACAACCCCAGGACCCTGGAGATTCATACCTCCTAGTTCACAGCAATAGTAGGTAGAAATGCTAAATTGGAAATCAGTTTCTACATCTCATGTAATGACAAAAATGTCTGGTCCACTGTTCCTACGCCACATATACCTAGCTGTGGTCATTTCCAGCTGTGGGTAAAATTGACACCTTGACCATTAACACATTTCCTGTTGCTCGTCAGCTTACTTAGACTTCTGCTTCCATAAAATCCCATGGCTGCATTGTAGCACTGATATCATTAGTGTGTGCTGAATCGTTTCCAAGGGCAACAGCATTTAACTGTGTCCAGTACAGTCCATGTAATGACTTGTTAGAGCTTGTACAGAAGGCCTAGGGCAGGACTCTGGACACAAGAGGTCAAGGTTCTGTCCAACAAGGTAATTTCAGGACTGTACATGTTCCAATGGAAGCTGACACATCCCTGTAAGATGAAATACAACCACAATCTAAAGCAAGTGTCTAAAGCAAACTAATGGGATTCATCATTCTAGGAATTCTCGCGGCTAAAGGAAAGAACCTGGCTTTGCCGGAAGGCACAGTTACGACCAAGAACGATGGCTCCTACCTTTATTATTTGTATATTAAACATTTATTAAACCACAGTAGGGCAGTATTACACTTTCTCAAGGCCAATGCACCTGGAGGCATGATTATAGGTGAAGAAGCAGCAGCCCTGGAACAATTTAATGTTAAGAGCCACACTCAAGGACTTAACAGCAGTGGTCAGAGGGAGGGCAGTGACACTGGACCCAGCGGTAAACCTGTAATAACAGGTTTCATTGAGTCTTCAGTTATTTTCAGATCACTTTGGAGAAATGAGGCTAGTTTAGGGGAAAGTAGCATATTTACACAAATTTCCTTGTCCGGGACATGGCTCTATTGAGGCTAACAGGAAATGGAAGCTTATAACAATTAGCAAACTGTGACCTTAAATCTTAACATTTAATACAGTTCGTAACTTAAGGTGGAATATGAGAGGGTCCTAGGGCAATATAAATAAATAAATAAATAAATAAATAAATAAATAAATAAATAAATAAATACATTTATGATAGCACTGGAGTTTCTGAAGGTATCAAATAATTGCTATATAAATTCTTCTCGTATTCTGGGAAATATAATTAAAAAAAATGCCAGCAAAGAGTAATCTATAAATTACACTTTGTAATTTGCCTTTACGGTGGTAGAGTTCTGGAGTTCATCACCACTGATAAACAAAGCCTTGTTTTTTGCCAGGGCTTTTAAAATGTTTGTTTGCTAGATGCATTGTTTTGCTGCTGCATGCGCTGAGATAATGTCTTAGGTGTCTGTGGATGCGTGGATCATTTGTATTTCGAGGAGCCTAAAGCGGCTCTCTCAGCCATACAGCTATCGGCCATGTCTTCAGCTAAGCATGAGCTCACCTGTCATGTACGAGTCCAAGTCCATCCTTTCATAACACCTCCACCTGTCTTTGGCCTGTCACCGGCGATCTGGCCGGGACTGCAAATGGACCTATAAGCAACCATCACCGGCCTGCCTCAGGAGAAAAGAGGGGGAAAAAAAAGTAGAGCGAGGGAATATGGAGAAATAATGAGAGGACCAAATCCTCCCACAGGCAGCAGCAGCTAGGCCTCATCTCGGCAGCACTGCAGACTCCCGCACGTTCCTGTTAAACAAAGAGAAATCGCAATGCAAGCTGGGCGCTGAGCTCATCTCTAAGACCATCTCCACACACACACACACACACTTCAGGAATCATAATTGGACTCCAGTCCATGACCTCGCTGTTAGAACATCCAAAAGTGAGCATGGGTGCAGCTCTGGAACAAAGTGGTATGGACAGATGAAACAAATACAGACCTCTACCGATGTGTGGGAAAGGTGAAAAGAAAGTTGTCATCTTTTTTTCCAAGGTGTAAGATTTCTTTTTCACTTCTCTCTTCTTCTTTTTTTTGAGAAAAATGCCAGCTGCCCTTTGCATCTTTTTTTCCCCTTAATCTAGTCACAGGTCAGCAGTGTTGCTGCAGGTAGCATCACTTTCAGACATCTCCAGATCTCTGGGCTCCAGGGTCTGATCTTCAGGTCACTTTTGGTGAGGAGATTTATGTGTTCTCCCTGTTTCAGCAGGGGTTTCCCATCAGCGCTCAGGTTTTCTCCCAGTCCAAACACATATGTAAATAGTCAAATCATTTTTGTGACACACGTTTGTGTGAATTAGTGGGTTTGTGAAACTGTCCACAGGTCTAAGTGTATCCTTCCTCCTGTGTTAGCTTTCTGTTACCATCTCTTATGTTAATGGGTCGTATTTGACCCGTGTCTTAAATCAGCCATAAGACCCCCTAAAACAATTAATTATCAACCAATTGATCCATGAAAGGTTTAGTTTTAATTGTTCATTGTTGCAGACTGTAAACTGGAGATGTACACTCTACAAAACACCAACTCTAAACTGACTGGGCCTTACATGTCTGGACATGTCTGTCTTTCCTTGCTTTGTGAAACAGACAAAGATAGAAGCCCCTGACTGAAGCTCGAGTGGTTGCAGGAGGAGCCAGCTGTAGGCTGTTGGTGTACAGTGTGTTTATGAGTCCAGATTTGGCACTTGTTTTTGTTTTCTGATTTAAAACTATACCTGGGTCGAAATTGACCCTAACAACAGAAAATCCATAATTTTAACAAGAACATTTTATAATTTAGTAAAATAAATAAATAAATGATTGTTTTGTTTAAATAGAAGTTCCTGACAAATTCAAAATGTTGTGATGCAATAAACAAATCTATGGAGGACTTGTATGCATTTAAAACCTACAACAGGTCAGTCAAGACCCTAACACAAGAGGAAGGTTAAGTGTGTGATGCTTTGTAATGGGCTAGTACCCTATTCATGGTGTGTTTCAGCCTTACACTCAATGAGTTTAGGCTCTAGAAAAACCACAACCCTGATAAGAATTAATTGGTTATTTTAAATGAATGTATAAATTAATTAACTAATCCAGTTATGTCCAGTTCCATCTGCTCTCTGGGACTGATTCTATTGCCCAGTGCTACCAAGCCCTGGGAGAAAGGTGAGGACTTGCATGTGTTTATTGCCATTGATCGATGTGCTCAGCTCAACACACTTGGATGAGAAGAATACCCTTAGGTCTACATGTGGACCATAGCACCTTTCAGTGGGCTAACACCATGGAGGTTCTTGATGGTGATACAACTTCTAAGCATCTTGTCTTGCTTACTACATTACTTTCCCCTCTGATATATAAGACATGCCTATTATAGCAGTGACAATTTCTCATCCATGAAACGTGATATTTGTTAATCTGGACAATGGTCCATTCCTTGTCCTTGATGGTGTAGAACTGTGTACCAGCCCCTACCTCTGCACAACCCAAAGTTACAGTCTGAAACACATTAAGAAAGCAGCAGTTCTACAAATTAACTCTTGACGAGGCCACAGCTGTTCACTGAAAACCCTTCCAGGTGATGTGACTACCGTTCATAGTTTTAATGTCATCCATATTCATTTACAGTGTAGGAAATAATAAAAAGCAAAGAAAAAAAAATGAATGCATTAAAATATAATAAATACATACATACATACATAAATATTAAAATAATAATAATAATAACCCATACAGGTTGTCTATATCCAGAAAATGGCATTTTGCTAGTGACAAATACATCATCCACTCACTTAAGGTCAGAACCCAAACAAGGCCTTCTCTAGAATGTCCACTTTCAGATTCAATGTGAAACGTGTCATATTTGGAGGGTCAGATCGTTCATCACTTGATATTTTTTTCCTCATGATTTTTTTCTTTGTTTTTTCCCTATCGAAAAGGTCATCAAACATGTCCAGTGATCTGCCGCTCAGTGTTTAATAGTCTCCAAGCACCCAGGGCTATTCACGGAGACTGATATCATTTGCTTCATCATCTCCTAAAAATCGGTTCCGCTTGGCATGTGTGACGGTACAGCCGCGACAATAAAAGCAAACAGCGTGACTCTAGTCTCTGACCACATTCATATTCCACTGGCAAAAAGGGATGGAGACAAAAGAAAAAAAAAAAAAAAAAAAAAAAAAAAACACAGTCACGCAGACACAAAAGAGCCCACTATCCTCCACCCAGTGGCCTCGATGTTCTGCAGAAGATCACAGCTAACGTTTCATTTGTAGCTGCAGCAGCGAAGACAAGAGGTTTTGGATTTTAAATGTGATTGATGTGCTCCCATCAGCGAGCAAATAAGAACGCAAACGTAACTGAATGCCGATGGACAGCAGCAAGGTCAGAGCCTCCTCTCAGGATCCACACTCGCCATAAAAGCAGAACACAATTACTCTTTATTAAAGCCATACTAATGACTTATCTCAGTATAAATATTCAAAGCGTGACGGTTCACCCAGGCTTGACGTCCAGCACTTTCAAAGTGCAGCTATAATGTTGTAATATTGCCGTTCTTTTAGACGTTTGGCTTTAATTGGATGGTAAATCAAACACATGAGCGCATTGTCCTTTGCTTTTCCACCCTTTTGAGACACTTCTTACAGATTTGGCTTGGAATGTACACAGCATTTATCTGAAACCCATGCTAATGAATGGTCTATTAATACACAGACTATTTTCCACTTACAGAATTGGGAGTTTATCCACAATGGGGTGCTGTGGCAAAAACAGATTCAAAAATTACACTTCTGTTTCAAACTTTTTAAAGATTACTGTTTGGTTTTAGTGATAAGTTCAAGTTTGCAATAAGGTTTAGGTTTAGATTAAGGGTTAGAGTAACGTTTAGGTTTAGATTAAGGGTTAGAGAAAGGTTTATGTTTAGATTAAGAGTTAGAGTAAGGTTTAGGTTTAGATTAAGGGTTAGAGTAAGGTTTAGGTTTAGATTAAGTGTTAGAGAAAGGTTTAGGTTTAGATTAAGGGTTAGAGTAAGGTTTAGGTTTAGATTAAGGGTTAGAGTAAGGTTTAAGTTTAGATTAAGGGTTAGAGTAAGGTTTAGGTTTAGATTAAGGGTTAGAGTAAGGTTTAAGTTTAGATTAAGGGTTAGAGTAAGGTTTAGGTTTAGATTAAGGGTTAGAGTAAGGTTTAGGTTTAGATTAAGGGTTAGAGTAAGGTTTAAGTTTAGATTAAGGGTTAGAGTAAGGTTTAGGTTTAGATTAAGGGTTAGAATAAGGTTTAGGTTTAGATTAAGTGTTAGATTAAGGTTTAGGTTTAGATTAAGGGTTAGAGTAAGGTTTAGGTTTAGATTAATGGTTAGAGTAAGGTTTAGGTTTAGATTAAGGGTTAGAGTAAGGTTTAGGTTTAGATTAAGGGTTAGAGTAAGGTTTAGGTTTAGATTAAGGGTTAGAGTAAGGTTTAGGTTTAGTTGTTAGCATCAGCAATGAACAAGAACAAACAATTTTAGAGCTTGGATTAAGTTTTAGGGTTGGACTTAAAGGAAGTTCTAAGGCTAAAACAGAAATGCAGTTGAACATCCACAGTTATATTTAGTGCAGATCTTATGAATGCCATTTATATTTATTATGTATTGTATGATCATCTCGGGCGGCTGGTGGTGTCACTGTCACACAGCTCAAGGGACCTGGAGGTTGTGGGTTCAATTCCCACTCCGGGTGACAGTCTGTGAGGAGTGTGGTGTGTTCTCCCTGTGTCTGCTTGGGTTTACTCCAGGTGCTCTGGTTTCCTCCCATGGTCCAAAAACACACGTTGGTAGGTGGATTGGTGACTCAAATGTGTCCATAGGTGTGAATGTGTGAGTGTGTGTGTTGCCCTGTGAAGGACTGGCGCCCCCTCCAGGGTGTATTCCCGCCTTGTGCCCAATGATTCCAGGTAGGCTCTGGACCCACTGTGACCCTGAACTGGATAAGCGGTTACAGATAATGGATGGATGGATGGATGGATGGATGATCATCTCATTGGTGATGTTAATTAACATGTCAGAATGCATTTTATTGGTCTCACAGACAACCAGCTCAGCCATTGTCACAGTGTTTGTTGTTATCTGAGCTGCGCTCCCTAGGGAACGTATTGTTTAAAATCCATGCCAATATAAAGGACGCATTAAATACTTACATTTGCTTTGATGGTTAGATCATTTTAAATGTATGAGTCATTCTTATACATTCTTGAACTTATTAACATTTGCAATATGTCTTTCATGATTTGATTTGCAGGTAAAGTGTAGTATGTGGGCTGTGTGTATCAACGTATCAGTAATGACTGTAAAGTGAACACAAATGGTCCTTTACTGTTTACTCCTGTTGTTCTTAAGTGCTGTTTCTAACAAAGCCACGTTTTTTTGAAAACAAACACTACTCACGTCAAGAAGAGAGGCAGTACAGTTCTAGAAGGAACTGTGATGAACACACACTGTAAAAAGAAGAGACCCATAGCAACGTTCATAAAAATATCACATCTTTTCCTCCAGCGGAAAACAGCAGAGTTTTGGTGTGATGTATTAGATTTGCACGACTGCATCAGGCCCCAGTCTGTTCATCTTTAAGGCTGCCTCCAATAATGACTGCATGCAAACAGAACGGACTTCAGAAGTATAAACAAACAGCCACTGCTTATGTGTTAGAAAAGGCCTCTGGACTCATTTGCCAGTGCTTCATCATGCAGAAGGCTAACGATCACCCCCAAAAACACACTGTCAACGCAATTGAAGAGTTCACAGCGGGACGAGAAAGTGAAGAATCAGACGCTTCTCAGCGGAGGCAGGCAAAAGTTTGGCAATGGACATGAGTCACAGGATTGCAACAGCTATTGTTTACAAAAAAATGATGTGTCTTCTGCTGGATTTCTTTAAAATATCTCACACAAACCATAGTGTAGATATATTATTTTTGTACCATAACCTCTTAACAACCCACCAATCTGGCCATTGCTACCTGTACTAGACACCATTGGACCATCATCATTAAGTGCTTGGGGTTAAAGTCTTTAAAGGGAATGTCTATGATTGTGGGGAAGAAAAAAAAAAACAGTTGTAAGCTCAGTGTCTTTTAAGTTGGAATGATATATTTGAGTGAAAATCAATTGTTTGTACATTTACAAAAACTAATTTGTAACTAGTGCTGTTTAGTTTTGTAGGACTTTCGGTAATGTAGCTAGCCATCTCCCAAGTTTAGAAACATTTCCATCTTAAGTGATCCTAACCAGTCGATATTATAATTCTTATTTCAGTTTGTGCTTTTCAATGTTTGGTGTTCTCGCCGTTGTCTAAAAAGCTCCAGATCTCTCTGCCATGAGCAGAGAGAGAGAACCTAGCATACTGGACAGAGAGGGTTTGTTTTTGTACTCATTTACAGACACCGGGGTTTTGTAAACACATTAGACCAGGTTATATATATATGCATTATTTTAATTACAATTGTGAAAAACGAGATTAAACAAACCAAGCACACAGCAGAAAAAAATTTAAAAAATTAAAAAAAGTTTTTTGATTGCACTGTAGCAACATGTACAGAGAAGCCACTGTTATATATGTAAATGTATGGTGGTGGTATAGGAATCCTTATGGCCTTACACTACATTAGAATAGAAATACAGCAGCGTACCATCACTATGTTATGCCCATTGGCTATGAAAGGCCAGACACACTTCCACTGTCAGGCTCTATTAACTCAATCAAGGACAAACCTGAGGAGACTTTGCTTTCCTTTTATCACCGAGGAACTTGTTTCCAGGCGCTTTGTGCAGAAACATTCCCCAAAGTAATGAAAGGCCCAACAGCCTTCTGAGTCTGAAATGGCCCTGTACTTTGCTTTTGTGATTTTGGGGCTCCCAGCACACTTAACCCAACTCATCATCTCATTAATAAGAGCTCCATGAGGGTACAGGACGCAAGACATGAACATTAGGGTAACTCCAGGGAGGACAATGAGCTGAAATAAGTGTATTTTTTATTTATTTTTGTGATATTATTAGTGCTATTAGAATATAATGTAATAGAGCTACTTTCACATTACGAGCCTCATTAATCAATTCCAGTTTTTATGGTTTAGATTTGATTTGATTATATTCTCTGTTTACATTCATAAATGTAAGTGGGCTGTATCTGTATCCCTAATCCATGTGCAGTGCACAATGTATGTCCTTACATTCATATTCAGTTATCATCTGCACTGCTCAGTGCATTATTTTAGTGAACAAGCCAAAAGAAGCCATAGTTTCATTACCTTCATTGATGTTGATGACATGTGGACATACAAAATAAAAGATCCAAGGTTTCTGTTAGCAATAACATTTAAAAACACAAAACACTGCTTTTCTAATTTTCTGGATTTTGTGATTAGGTTTTTTTAGGTTATCTTTAATGTTAGGTTTATGGTTAGGTTTTAGTGACATTTTTAAATCTGCTTTTTCAAACAGGGTTGCCCGATATTCACATCTCATTTGTACACAAATTATGAATTTATGAATGATCTAAACGGGGTGGCACAGCAGGTAGTGTCGCAGTCACGCAGCTCCAGGGGCCTGGAGATTGAGGGTTTGATTCCCGCTCCGGGTGACTGTCTGTGAGGAGTGTGGTGCGTTCTCCCCGTGTCCGCGTGGGTTTCCTCCGGGTGACTGTCTGAAGGAGTGTGGTGTGTTTTCCCTGTGTCTGTGTGGGTTTCCTCCGGGTGACTGTCTGTGAGGAGTGTGGTGTGTTCTCCCTGTGTCTGTGTGGGTTTCCTCCGGGTGACTGTCTGTGAGGAGTGTGGTGCGTTCTCCCCGTGTCCGCGTGGGTTTCCTCCGGGTGACTGTCTGAAGGAGTGTGGTGTGTTTTCCCTGTGTCTGTGTGGGTTTCCTCCGGGTGACTGTCTGTGAGGAGTGTGGTGTGTTCTCCCTGTGTCTGCGTGGGTTTCCTCCGGGTGACTGTCTGTGAGGAGTGTGATGTGTTTTCCCTGTGTCTGTGTGGGTTTCCTCCGGGTGACTGTCTGTGAGGAGTGTGGTGTGTTCTCCCTGTGTCTGCGTGGGTTTCCTCCGGGTGACTGTCTGTGAGGAGTGTGGTGTGTTCTCTCTGTGTTTGCGTGGGTTTCCTCCGGGTGACTGTCTGTGAGGAGTGTGGTGTGTTCTCTCTGTGTCTGCGTGGGTTTCCTCCGGGTGACTGTCTGTGAGGAGTGTGGTGTGTTCTCTCTGTGTCTGCGTGGTTTTCCTCCGGGTGCTCCGGTTTCCTCCCACAGTCCAAAAACACATGTTGGTAGGTGGATTGGCAACTCAAAAGTGTCCGTAGGTGTGAATGTGTGAGTGTGTCTGTGTTGGACTTGTTCCAGTCTTGGAAGGACTGGCGCCCCCTCCAGGGCGTATTCCCGCCTTGCGCCCAATGATTCCAGGTAGGCTCTGGACCTGGACCCACCGCGACCCTGAACTGGATAAGCAGTTACAGATAATGAATGAATGAATGAATGATCTAAACAATTTAACTTTGAAGTTAACTATGAAATCACACGTCATGTTTGAGGTCATGGCACTAAAGCTGTTGATAGTAATAAAAAATATCACAAATATAAGTTAGGTGGCATTCTTGAACATGTCAATGAAAAAGAAAAAAAAAATGTAAATGAATACATTATTAAAAAAGAAAACACTAATTAAGTGTAAAATATAACACATACATAAATCAATACATTTTAGAAAAAAATAAAGTTAGCATATTATTATTTTCTCTAAAGTCTCAGTCATTTTTTGGTGTTTGGAGTTATTTGAAAGCCCTACTACACCAGGAGTTGATGGAGATATAAGCCCCTATGCTAAGATTTGGAGTGTACATGGGTATGAAGGGTTTAAGTAGAGATTTCACACTTATGTCACATGACCACCATGTGCTACATTACAGTTCAAATGTACAATCCAGCTTTTAGGTGATAAATGTTCATATTTCAATTAAAAAAAAAAAAAAAAAGAAACCTACAACAACATTAGCAGCCTGTTGGATTACACGCTATTTCCCTCAATTTCTCACTCTAATGCTTGAGTTGAGTGTATCTGCACAGCTTAAAAGAGCCATTATGTTACGGGACACCTTCTAGCTGTTGTTCTTTAGTGCCAGAGTGTCCACACAAGGCATACAACAACTCACAGGACATCTAACAGCTAGGGGAATGTCTGAAAATAGATATGGTGCCATGCTATCGACATGCTATTCAATTGCACAACGTGTCCTAATTCAGAGTGCCCTCGTATTTTCAGGCCGGAGATAAATATGCGTGAAATATGACACCCCCATCATAAATCCTGTTCTCATCTTGCTTGGACGGCCCAGCAGCTCCTAGCTGGCAATTACCATGCAACTCCAGCAATAATGCTGGAAATACCCCATCTCCATCTGACTGCCGCTAAGTGTCAGCCCAAAAGCAATTTTTAGGAATAAAATGTTTTGATTATTTCGCCACTGCCACTCGTCGATCAGCTGCTTTTGACGGCATCCCGACACTCTCAGGAATTCACTCATCTACAGCAGAAGCATGACAAAGGAGTGCTACAGAGTAGTTCTGTATAGAACCTCCCTAGGTTCCTTTTATTTACTACTGTAAATGTAAGAGTTATATATTAATTTTTTACAAAGTAAGTAAATATGGGCGGCTCGGTAGCACAGCAGGTAGTGTCGCAGTCACACACCTCCAGGGACCTGGAGGTTGTGGGTTCAAGTCCCAATCTGGGTGGGTGTCTGCGTGGGTTTCCTCCGGATGTTCCGGTTTCCTCCCACAGTCCAAAAACACATATTTGCAGGTGGATTGGCGACTCAAAAATGTCCATAGGTGTGTCTGTGTTGCCCTGTGAAGGACTGGCGCCCCCTCCAGGGTGTGTTCTCGCCTTGCGCCCAGTGATTCCGCTTTGGCTCTGGACTCACTGCGACCCTGAACTGGATAAGTGCTTACAGGATGTGAATGAATGAATAACAGATATGGTCATAGGTATGCTTCTATTGAGTGTGTAAAATTGCTCACAGGTGTGCAGGAGTGTGTGAGTTGGAGTGAAAGTGTGATGTCCTGTGGTGGACTGGTCATGTAGAGGTTGCAGATGAATCATTTCCAGAAGATAAACAAATTATTGAATTAATGAATGTAATAGTTTGTTCTACAGTAAATATCAGTCATAAAAGAAGGTCAAGCTAAAAAAATGAATACAGTACAAGAGAGAACACTGAATATTTCAAGATGTATTTGAATCATTATTATTATTTATATATATATATATATTTATTTATAGTTTGTTTGCTTGTGTTTTGCCAAATAACAATCTCAATGGCACCAATGGCATCATTTTTGAAAAGGCTTTTGGCTGAGCTCACAAAGTACAGACTGATACTTTCTTGTGTCTTTAAAACCAGTCTAATGATTGTAACTAGTGCTGTCAATTGATAAAAAAATGATGTAATTAATCGTACAATTTTCTGAAATGTATCATGATTAATCACATTTTCACTTCATGAGACTGAAGCTTTTGATAATGAATATTTCAATATAAAAATAGTAATAATAGAAATCAAAGTAAGATCAACACGATGGAATTATATTTACATTTGTAGTGTCTACTGAAAAAAAAAAAATAATGTTAGTACTTCCATGTAAAGTATTTTTGGGAGGGAGATAAATGTGTAGTGTGAGATGCATAACAAACTAATGAGAGGAAATCATTCTTGTTTTACTTTATTATAATATCTCTTCACTATAATAACTCTTAATTTGCTGAGTAAAAGTTTCAGGGCAAAAATGAACACAAGCTTTAATAGAGAACATTAATGCTACATCGCAGCTCGAGGCTCAAACATGGGACATGTGTGTGTGTGTGTGTGTGTGTGTGTGTGTGTGTGAGAGAGAGAGAGAAACAGAAACAGAGAGGAGGGAGGGTAAGATTGAGAGCTATGGTGTTTAGTACATTTTTCATTGTAGATAAAATGTACTCTTCCTTTTGAACTCAACGTTACATGGCTAAATAAACATCGCTAATACATCACAAGACTGTGCAAAGAGTGCATTATGGGAGGCATTTGTGGCAAAATTCATTAAATAATTAATTAGGTTTCAAAAAACATTAGCCTATTAAAAAATTCCCATGTTAACGTACATTAACCCATTCATTTTGACAGCGCTACTTTTAACACATTCACAAACATCAAGCACTTCATGGCTTTCTGTCAGAGTCCACCCTGAAACCCAGTTCACTCTTGGCCTTTAGCCGTTAACCTGCCTCCAGCCCGCGATCATTTCTTCATTGTGTGAAACTCTGCCGGAGCTTTTCTTTTCCACTAATATTCTTTTCCATTAGCGCAGTTTATGATGATGAATAGATCTGACGAGCACTGTCACTTTGATGAATCTGGCCGTTCCCATGGCAACTTTTCACCGGACCGCTCGCTCCTAATTAGCCCAAGAAAGGTTCAATGTCAGTGATTTATGCTGAAATAAGAGTTTAAACAGGACTTTATATATGACCTGCTGATGAAATACCAGCAGAGTTTTGAATGTGAGGCTCATGTACGCAGGTAACCAATCAAATCTCCTAAAGGGATTCACAGGATTTACAAAGAAAGACAGTAATGTTCTTGTATATCGCTTAATTATTCATTATGAAAAACTAAATACATATAAAAAGACTCTAGCCATAACCTTAAAAATGATAATTAGGCTTTAGTTGTTTTTTTTTTCTTACTTCAAATGTTGTCCATTAACTAACACATGTCTAGTGTCTTAAGTTTGCTTCTGAACTTTTGCAGTGGGGCTTTAAAGCTGTGAAAATGGACAGCTTTAAAACCACAATGGTCTCCAGGTGATTTGGTACCTTTTAAAATGTTTACAAAATGTGTATTAAATACACAGCAAATTCTTCAATGTTAAATCAACTCTATTAGTGTTAACTTAGCACTGAGAGTGTTAAATTATTACACTAACAATGTTAATTTAACTCTAATAGTGTTGATTTAACACTGGTGAATTTGCTGTGTATACATCATCCAGCCGTAACATCATGTCCACCTCCTTGCTTCTACACTCACGGTCCATTCTCTCTCTTCATTCCTTTAGTCCTTCATCAGTGACACAGGGCGCTGTCGGTTGGATGTTTCTGGTTGGCGGGTCATTCTTAGTCCAGTTGCAACACTGAAAGATTGAAAAACTCCAGCAGCACAACTGTGTCTGATCCACTTGTATACTGGTAACACACCACTAGCTGCAGCACTGAGAATAATCCACCCCCCAAATCATACCTCCTCTGTAGGGGTCCTGTGGCAGGACAGGGTGAAAGGGGACAAACAAAGTATGCAGAGCAACATAGGCCAATTTATAAAGTTAGCACGATGCTAACTGCTGGTGCAAGCTTCCATTCCTTGTAAGATTTGGTGCTGTTGAAAATGTCAGTGATACAAAACATCATTGGTGGTCAACAACATGGCCGCCCACATTGTACAGCATCAAATTGAGAGACGTGGAGTGGGAGAGCCTTATTTTTGGACTTTCAGCCTTGTGATGGCTGAGGCAACACCAGGGACTAAACGTGTGATCCCCTGATGAGGGATTAGTCATATAACTTTTGTAAGAGGCAATTCTGGATCTTGAAAATCTTTTCAGAGCGCAGACTAGGTCTACATCAGTAACGTGTTGGAAATCTTCCCCACTGAGGAAGACAAAATGTCTGTTTCAGATCTGGGTGCCAGTACCACATTCTGAAGTGTTTTGTATTTCCATTATTTTTTGTCTCTCTCTCCTTCAGTCCTTTGAATTCTTCTTCCCACCAGGTGCCTGGTATTCCGCCTGCCGGGACGCCAGGTCACTGTGGGCTACTCTCATAAAACATTAAGTCCCACCTGACTCCAGCGGTTATTTTCCCCCTATCTTTGAAAACAAGCCAAGGAAATATTAAAGTTTCATATGCATATTTCATGTTGGTAATTTCAGGCTCCCTGCTGGCATCTTTTTTTCCACTTCAAGTAGACGGTGGGTGTCTTTTGACTTCACAGGAGTCTGTGTGCGTTCTTTGCAGCTGGATGTGCCAAGTGTGTGTGAAAATATTGTTTATCTTGACTATTTTAAGGGGTCTTATTGTCACTGTCCAATGCAAAACATGTATATTTTCTTTAGTTTTAGTTTACAGCAGCTGTCCTTCACATTTTGTGAAATATTTATTGATTAATTATTTGGAAAATAGCCATTTTACATTGATTTCAATTTAATTGGCAGTTAGTTTTGGTTTTTTTCCTTCTCATGTAAAATTGCGATTTTGGAAATACATATATTTGATTGGACATCAATGCCATTTGTAGGTCTTTTCCCCCGAGATAAAACAGTTCCTGTGGGTCTTAATTAAATGTATGACAAGGTTTGATCAAAATGCCTAATGTATCAAACTCCCCCTGTCAAACGTTTCACAATGACCTGTTTCAGCTCCTGTTCCTTTAAATGACAATAAGCCACAAACATCTCAACCCTGAGCAAATGGCAGCATAGAGCGAGGTACACAGAAACTTGTGTTGTTTTATCTCTGTTCTTTTTCTTTCCTGCCTTTGTTTTTTTTTTTGCAATTTTGTTTTTGTCATTGTCATTGTGTCCCCACCTTTGCACTTTCACATAAATGCTGGTCCAGTTCTGTGATTGGACAGGTTCAGATAAAGGGGGCAAGTCAATTCTAGAGTCATCCCACTTGACACCATAAAGGGAAAAAAAAGTAAAGGGAAAAAAAATAAAATAAAATCATTCATTCATTATCTGTAACCCTTATCCAGTTCAGGGTCACGGTGGGTCCAGAGCCTACCTGGAATCATTGGGCGCAAGGCAGGAAAACACCCTGGAGGGGGTGCCAGTCCTTCACAGGGCAACACAGACACACACACACATTCACTCACACACTCACACCTAAGGACATTTTTGAGTTGCCAATCCACCTACCAACGTGTGTTTTTGGACTGTGGGAGGAAACCGGAGCACCCGGAGGAAACCCACACAGACACAGGGAGAACACACCAACTCCTCACAGACAGTCACATGGAGGAAACCCACGCAGACACAGGGAGAACACACCACACTCCTCACAGACAGTCACCCGGAGGAAACCCATGCAGACACAGAGAGAACACACCACACTCCTCACAGACAGTCACCCGGAGGAAACCCATGCAGACACTGGGAGAACACACCAACTCCTCACAGAGAGTCACCCGGAGGAAACCCACGCAGACACAGGGAGAACACACCACACTCCTCACAGACAGTCACCCGGAGGAAACCCACCCAGACACAGGGAGAACACACCACACTCTTCACAGACAGTCACCCGGAGGAAACCCACGCAGACACTGGGAGAACACACCACACTCCTCACAGACAGTCACCCGGAGGAAACCCACGCAGACACAGAGAGAACACACCACACTCCTCACAGACAGTCACCCGGAGGAAACCCACGCAGACACTGGGAGAACACACCACACTCCTCACAGACAGTCACCCGGAGGAAACCCACGCAGACACTGGGAGAACACACCACACTCCTCACAGACAGTCACCCGGAGGAAACCCACGCAGACACAGGAAGAACACACCACACTCTTCACCCTTCAACTCTTGTTTTCTAATTCCACCCACTAAACACAGACAGGGTGGTCTTTTTCTCTCCAAATTCCAACATTAATGCGCACATTCTTTGAGAATGTTCTTTTTTATTTCATAATAGTTTCCTTTTAATACATTCAGTTCAGAGAAAGGATCAATCAAATGAATTTTACATTTCAGCTTGGATTTCTGAAATTGACCTCAACGTTTGTCTTGTTTTACATTATTTAAAATCTCAGTGGATTTTATTAAATTGCATCCAAAGGGAAGAAAATCCAAGTGACCCCAGGCTGAATAAACCGCATGTCACAGATATGGGAAATAAAAAGCTTTAGGTGTCAAAATCCTAATAGCTCTGCCTTATTACTGAACTAATCTGCTGTGAGTCATAGTCCAAACTTCTCCAGTCCGTCCTCAGCCTCATTGCAGGAGGAATATTAAAGGACTGCTTCAACAAAAAGCACTTATCTGAAATAAAAAAGCTAGAGAAGAGGCTTTAGCATTAGCATGATTCCATTTATACAATGCTAATCGGGTTCTGAGAGCATGTTAGCATGGTAACTGGGCCATGAAATGCCATGGGTGTAGGGTGTAACAGTTTTGCTTGCTCTTCTGATAAAGGATGTTCTAATTAAGTAAACATTAGTAAATGACTTGACCAGGAATTGAGAAAGTAATGCAAGGTAAATGTAGTTTCATGCTTGTTTCTCAATGTACAGTCAGTGTTATGGATAACTGAAGGTGTAAGAAATAAGCACACACCTGGGGCACCTCCAGTCAGCAGAAGGAGACGGCGTGCAAATTCAAGGGCCAATCAAGCCCAATGCCCTACACCTGGGCAGAGGGGTTTATAAGAGCTCAGAGGGAGCCAAGCCTTGCTGTGTTTTTGTCTTAAATGTGGGTCATGTGATACAGCCGCTAATATCAGTCTGAGAGTGTTTGCACTCCCCCTTACTATATTCTTTTTGAATCTCTGAAAATCTCTCTATTGGGGTTCTTTCTGTCCCTCTTCACACAAGGAGAAAATATATATATATATATATATATATATATATATATATATATATATATATATATAATCAAGTGTCTTTGCTAGGGTTAGAGTATTGTCAAGACTCAGCAGTGCAGTTTCTGCAGTGCTATATTAAGCAAAATGCAAAATAAATAAATGCTGTTAAAGCAGAGTGAATAACACTCTGCAACTCTGTGTTTAACCTAGGGTTATCAAGTCTTACCTAGTGTTCCTCCAGTGTAAGGATTAGGACTTGGCCAACTCAGCACACTTGGAGGAAAACACTAAGAACACTAACTACTAGCTCAGTTTTTGTTTGCTTTCGGAAGCCTGCGATGATGATGATGATGAAGAAGTTTCAAGAACATCTAACCTTCACTGAGAAAATAAAAAAAAACATGCTCTCTTGAATTGTCTGCCATGGATGGTGTTATGAAACCCAAACTCAAAATTTTCAAATTCAGCCAAAAGCAAGAAAAGCATTTTATCCTGTCTCCATTTCCAACAGATATTGGAGTATGCTTTAACACTGCAATGTTATATAACATCATACCTTACATAGAATGCAAATCTAGCCTGATAATATACACAATATGCAAACAAGCATAATCCTATAAAATCCCATTCTCTGTTTAGTCTTTGGTGAGAAAAAAGGCTGTTAGCAAAGGTTTAAGGATGTTTAGTGGATTCGGATGTTGCATAACGCTTTCAAACACAGAGGTGTGCCAGGAGATAAACGGAGAAATAGCTAGTTTTGCCAAAATCAACAAAGAGATTGTTCAATGTTTCACCAGTAAATGATAGAAGAGAGTGGAAACTTCCACTGCACCAAAGATTTAAAATGTACATGGTGTGGTTTGATATGATTGATGCTGTTAAATTTCCCTTTTGTTATACCGGTAGCATTGGGGTCAATTAGTCTCATTCTTTTGGAATTGATTTTGGATGTCCTTGTGAAATAGAGTAGACGCATCTTATTTTTTGATGACAACAGCTACTGTATCCACATGTTGCAGAGCCGTTTGGCTGGTGATTTGCAATGGAAATGCAAAAGTGTTTGCGCCCAAGGATTCACAATAATAAAGACATTCCTCAGCAGGGACGTGAGCAGAAATCTTACCTTAGGGAGCACTTTGCTTTTGAATTTTCATCCCGACCTTAATTAAATACACTGACGTGCATGCAGATCCCTCATGTAAATCCTATAAGACACTGACTGTAATCCTGTATAGCAATTTGTGGCAAATCTTCTTCACTCTGTTTGCACTATAAATTGCTTCCGGGTGAAAAACCAACAAGGAAATGTTAAAAAACAAAAACATAAAGGTTTCTTAAAGGAATGTCAACTGGGCAATGTCAACACAAGCCTGGAGATACCGTCCAGTTACACGGTCCCAAATGCCAGTGAGCAAACTTGAGACTTGCAACACATTGGCTCTCCAATCGGCTTGTTCTCTAGGAGCGAGACATTTCAAATCTGTAACCTTTAACATTATCAGCTCCATGCATATGATTGTGGTGGACACACTGTCCACACCATACTCTGCCTTCATTACTCATGGGAACATCTGCCTCACTCTGGTCTCATGTCTTATGCGTGACATTGAAAGTTAAAGAAGTGGAGGTCTTTTCCACACATACAGAGGTACATTTTAAAATGTAGGTTTTCTATACGTTTGGCCCTTTAAATACAAATATTACCTGTGTGTACAATCACTAAAAACCAACAGATCCATGGCAAAGATATTCAAAAACCCCTTTTGTAATTGTATTCTCCTGTAAAGACTCTGTGTGACTCTCTCCTATGGTTTGACATCAGAAAATGTGCCATTGTCTTCTATGTTTACAGGAGGGTATTTTGTGTGGTGTCAGATGCTGAAAGTGCTGCTTTTAATGTTGCTAACAGGAATATAACATGTTTAAATAAAAGTAACATTTTTAACAAACTGGTGTAAAGGTGTGTGTTTTCCTATTAGACCGTTCTCAGGATTTGTCAATTGTGTCCAAATGAGACATGAATATCTGGCAACCCCAGAACCAAATTCCGCATTAACACATTCCTTAGACCTAAATGTAACTCTAAACATGAACCTAGCCGAAAAATCTAACTGAAAACCTAACCACAAAGTCCAGAAAGTTCGAAACGCATTGTTTTGTGTTTGTATAATGCTGCAACTCTGTTTTTGTACCTGTCTTGTTGGTCCAAACAGACTTTGAGTCTATGTAGTGAAACTGAGCCACCAGTGGATGGGGGCTCCCTTTAATGAATGTACAGTAACTACAAATGATGCTCGAGGAAAGTATCCTCATCATACACATGACATATTAATAGATATGGTCTTACAGTATTAAATTTATATATTTAAACCTGATACCATGTTCTCTTATATTATGATGAACACTGTTGTCAGAGGGTGCTATGATGGCTACTGCCAAATCCAGCACTCCCATAGCACACAAACCCCACTCCTAATGCTGCCAGATTTGCAGGAGAGCCAGTCAGAACTGTAAAGGTAGTTGTTGCAAAACAATGGCGAGGACATCTGTTTTGCTGTATAGTGAGCTGCTTTAGTTGCAGAGTGAAGGACAGACCAGTATTGCTACCCAGCACTGCTTGGGTGGATATGTTGGGGACAATGAAGGAAAACCCCATGCGTGTATGGACCAGGCCAAAATGTGCTGCAATTTGGGTTTGATGGGAATATTTGAGGTAGGGTAACCCTGCATTCACAACAGTGACAGGACGAAGAGGCCGACCCCTGTTCATTCTCAGAGAGACAATTATATCCAGCAACAGGAGACAGATGATGCGAAGCATGCAAAGTGTGTGCCGTGTTTTCTGTTTTTAAACATACTAATTACAAGTGAAGCCATGGGAATCAAGTATGGTGGTGACACCTCAGTTGGACTCCAGTTACCAACCAAAATCCAACCTTAAAGGCTTGAGGACAACCAACACAAACTGTGCATCAACAGATGAGCTACTGTCTCTGAGTTTACATCTACAAAGTAGAGTGGACAAGTAGCACTTCTGTGTCTGATCCTCTCATATCAGCACAAAACATGAGTGTCAATGCCGAACTGATAGTAGTTCACCAGCTGCTTTTTGGGGATCCTGATAATTGAAAAACAGAGGGCTCACAAGGTATGCAGAGGAACCGGTAGACTACAAAGTGCTCCTGTATAATCAGTGGAGCAGAGAGAATGGACAACGAAGGCAAAAATAAGGAGGTAATTTCCATGCTAATTGGTGTGGTGTGTAGATTTCATGTGTACAGTTTATTTCCTCTTTAAATCAGGAAAAACAAAGGTACAATTACAAACCTGTTCTATCAAAATCACACTAAGCACCAAGTACAGGGTTCCTGACCCATTTCCACACTTTAAATATATTGGAGGAGAGATGAAACATGGCCATATGGTGATGTGAAATTGATTGCTCAAACCCTAATCCTCATCAAAAACTGAGTCGTGACATTGCCTTCATAAACACATCATCTTGAGTGAGAGAGGTCTTCAGAGTTTAGGATTTGATGCCGTTTTTCTCTGGCACTACCAGCTGCTTTCGTCTGCTTCATCATTCCTAACAGCGCAGCGTGATGGAGGAAGAGAGTTCTAATGGTTTCTGTTTGTTTATGGACTTCTAAGAGGGTGAAAAATATCCCTACATCATCAATTACTTACTGAATGACTTTAGCGACGCTGGTCATTGGTCAAATTGAGCCAAGGGCTAGTCTCAGCTTCTGAAATCTATCAGTTCATGAATGCAGCTTCACCCCTAAAACCCCAGGAAATATTTTATTACCTTGGAGTTGATAGATGAGAGCTAAAAATCACAAAAAGTGACTGACTACAGGTGCAGAAGGCATCCAGCTAGGCTAGGTAACTAGCTCCTCCACCGCAGGCCTGCTGAGTGCGCACCTTGTGTTATTTTTGAGACTCGGGTTGAGAGGATAAATAAAGAACAGCTGCAGAAATTTGTCTTAGCTTCATAAAGTACAAGAGCTTGGACCTTAATTCACTTAAAATAGATAGGCCAGGCTATCTATGTGCCCTGTTAACTTTATTAACAGAGGCTATGCACATTAGTTAATGTGTAATTACACTAAAATAAGACAATCAAATGCACTGCATATTCTGAAATTGGATTTCTTAAAAGATAAAATAAAATAAAAATAAAATAGAAATATGCTTGATCATAAATAATGTTGCAATAATTAAAATACATGTGTCTTATCTCAAGGATTCCTTCTCTGAACCAGATCGATTTGAAGAATTTATTTGGTTTAAAAAATGGAGTAAATAAAAATAATTAATTAATTAATTAATGCATCTACCATCTTTAATATGGTTTGGCACTTTAATTTAATTTGCTTTAAATGTATTTATGATTTCTTTATCAGGGATGATCCATTCTCCCTTCCACCACCTGGTGGTGAAGACTGTATATTACTATTTAATATGTATAACTTGAATTGACAAATGAGGAGTGCTAACAGTTTAAATTCCACCTTCTGGAATACTCTACGTGAAGGGTTCACAGATTACAAACAATTCCCATCCACTGAACTAAGATTAAAGTTATTAATTAGGTTTAATAAAGGTTGAATACGTTGGCAGAAGATTGGAACTGAAAAATGTGTTCAATACTCAGTCAGTGGTGCCCTCTGCTGCTGTAATCTGCCATATGCAAACACTAACCCTTCTCAAATGATTTCAGGATTCACAGAAAGATTCACTTTGAATGCTGTCCAGAATCAACATATTCCAAAGATCAAATCGTGTGTTGAATTCAATTATGAATGAAATAGCATAATTATACACAGTGTCATTGAAGTACATTATATAATTTAGAATTTACAGATTAGAAACTGGCATCAGGTTAATTCACAATTTTACAGTTTCTCCTGTTACAGAGAGTAACTTTGCTGGAAAGTTTTGGGCAGTGAACCATTCTCAATAGAGCAGTGACACTGGCACATGTTGAAATATTGAAATAGTTGCACTGGACTGAGAATTGTCTACCACCAAAATAATTAATGTGCAGTAGTGTTTATGTAATCAAAGACTGAGCAGTGATGGATAGACAGAGTAACTACGGGCTTGAATTGTACACTTACCTGATGTTTTTAATGATGTGACCACATTGTGCATTTCCAATTTTTATTTTTCAGATGTTGATGTGGTTCAGATTTTATAATGTAGGGACACATTAAAATCCAAAATAAATCTGGTTACATTAACTTACATTACAAGATGGGAGAAAGTTTGCTTTTACAAATCCAAAACGAATACACACTGTGTGTGTGTGTGTGTGTTAAAGAATTATACAGCAATAGTCTTGATTGATACCTGTCTCAGGTCATACTCTCTGAAGAGTGTGGTGTTTTATCTTTGTATCTGCTTAGGTTTCCTTGGGGTAGGTGGATTTGCTGTGGAGAATTGCCCGTCAGTGAGAGTCACATGGGTGTGTTCCTGTCTTGTGTCCAGTTATTTCAGGTAGGCTCTAGCTTTACAGTTGCAGAAGATGAATGAATGAATGAATTAAACAATCAATCAATCAATATATGAATTCACTTTGAGACCAAACTTACAAATATATTACAATAGAAAATACCTTTATCAACTGATTTTTCCCAGTTTCTTCACAAACGTCGTCCACCAATCATGAATGCTTGTTATCATTAGAATCCCTAGCTCTGCTTTCAGAAGGGTAAGCATCATAAATGTTTAATAAAAATATTAAAATGCAGCATTGTTGGTGTTTACCGTGTTAAAAGACCAGAGCTTCCCAAGCGCCACATCAACTGGAGTGACACTCGCTTGGAAAGGGCTCCTGCTCTTGCCTAAATCATCAAACATGATTAAAGTGTTTTCCTGGTGGGCGTGCAGCTGGGAAGAACCCTTCACAACCACCATCCGATGTTTTGAAGTGCATTATTAATGCACTATATTTGGCGAGAGAGAGCAATTTCCACCCCCTCTTATGCAGCCTCAATCAAGGCATGATTCGGAGGTGCTGCTCCATGTCCGCCAGCGTAGACACAACCGTGTCCTCACCATGGTCACCAGGGCTCTGGAAGTTGGTGCTACATATTACTCATGATATCCAAGTGGTGTCATCCTTTGGAGTAAGATGCTGGAAGTAAGTTTTATGAGCTAAGTTTAATCAGGCCAAATATTTCCAGTGGGTACAATCTACCTCTACACAAAATTAAACCTTTTATCTCCACTTACCTTTAATATAGTGTATAGCGCTGCAGATATCAGAGGCCAGCTTTCCAAATAAAACAGCCAGCAAGTATGTAAAGAAAACTACATAGGAACCTTTTGAGTACAGATGTTATTTAAAAAGAGCACTCTAGACATTCATAGGATTTGTATATTATTTTGTATTATGTGCATTTAAAGTAAATATGAATACTAACTAATCTTCTGTCCACTGGTGGTGCTATTTCACTAAATCCACTCAAACGATAGATAGATAGATAGATAGATAGATAGATAGATAGATAGATAGATAGATAGATAGATAGATAGATAGATAGATAGATAGATAGATAGATAGATCAAGATTCAAGGAATGTACACTCCCAGAAAAACAAATAGTAAGGTAAAGGTACATCTAAAGGTAAAGGTAATCTTTCATTATAGAACTGTGTGAAATATGAGTCTTGGAGATTAAATGGGGTGTATGAAATCAACATCTAAAGTTATTTTTACATCTAATGGAATAAGGTCAGTTATGCCCATTAAAGGTACTGACATGTACCCTTGAGAGCACCAGCACTATGACAGAAAAAGTATCACCACAGAGACGTTTTTTCTCTAACCTGTAGAAGTACTACATAAACAGTGCTGTAAACTGTTTGTGAAGAGATTACACAAACGCAGGACTATTAGGTTTGGGGTTAAGTAAAAGGTTATAGTTAGAGAGAGTGGTACATTTACATTTAGGATTAGGTTCAGAGTTAGATGTTAGTGAAGCACATATATTCGTGTGCCAGTAATATTTATTTCACAGAGTACAAATCAGGAAATAGTCATAAAAATGTTTGTAAATGTAATACTCATTCATTCATTCATTCATTTATTTGATCCAGTTCAGGGTCATAGTGGGTCTTGAGCCTACCTGAAATCACTGGGCAACACTCCCTCTCATTTTTGAGTTGCCTATGCACCTACCGACAGGTGTTATGTGGACCGTGGAAGGAAACCGGAGGAAACCCACATGGGCACAGGGAGAACACACCAAACTCCTCAGAGACTGTCACCAGAGCAGGGATTGAACCCACAACCCCAGGACCCTGAAGCTGTGTGACAGCGACACTACCTGCTGCACCACCATGCCTCCCATAATGAAATAATACTTATGTTAATTAACATATACTCAGTTTCAAAATTGTTGGGCTATAGAACGCTCTGGTTTCATACACGTTGCCCATAAACAAAAGCCTCTCATGTTCCAGTTTGATGTTCAGCTCTAAAATGAGACACTAAAAAGAGGGACGTCAGCTGTCACTGGGGCCTTTCAGTTTTTTTTTTTTTGTTTTTATGTTTTTTTTTTTTTCCTGAAAACGCATCCAGATGTGAAGCATGTCCAATTATTTTAGCAAGATGAGATGTATTATTTCAAAGCGGCAAATATCTGAAGGGATCTGAAGGACTTGCCACATTTGGTGCCACATGTGCTTAGTGTAAAATCCTGTTTGGTTTAAAAAAAAATAATAATAAAATTGTCTTCTAATGACACCCTGGTTATGCCCCGAAGGATTGCCTGCAGCTACAGTTATGTTGTTATATTATAACATTCTCTAACTATATCTTTATAAAATCTTTCTTATGATAGTGCTTATGACATGCAAATCCTGTTGATACGTGGTAACGTTGCCAATTAGAAAATATTCCTTTCTAAAGAGTCATCAAACCTGCCTATCCTTCTGTAAATCTACATTGTCATTATAAACCAGGATACTGAGATTTTAAATTTATTAAAATAATAATAAAAAAGTTGTGTGCAGCATATTTGACTAGAAGGTCATTCCCAAGGATTGCACCAAATGTAATTAATAGTTCACATATTTGGATGTACACAAAAATTTCTGATGCAGACCTATCTCTAAACCTAACCCTATTCCTATATCTTCACCCAAGTAACTTAACCCTACTAACCCTAACCTGTACCACAAACCTAACCATAACTCTGCACCTTAACCCCAAGCACTAACTCTAAGCTCCCTCCAAAAGATTAGAGGTGGCATATATTTCTCCATTTTAATGTTATCCAACAACAATTTACAGCACTGTATCTGTAGCCCATTTTCAGGCTTATAACAGATAGCTTGTGTTGATTTATGGAAATGGGGCACCTAGTTTAATTAATGAAGATAACATTTGTATGAAGACGTATTATCAAACATCTGGCTATTACATTGCAAGCATTTGGAAAATTTGCTCTTTTTTACTTGTCACTGCTAAATTAATAAAATTACGCAGTGGGTAAGGCTTCAAAAGAACAATACTCTAAATACTGTAGTTACTCTAAAGCTGTTTTTTATCTTCAGAAAAAAAAAAAAATTTTTGTATCTACTGTTTCCTTGTTCACATTCATTGTCTGTATCCATTTATCTAGTTCAGGGTGACTGTGTCTCTGGAGTCTACCCTGAGTCACTTGGTCGCAAGGCAGGAACACAGTCTGGCCAAGGCACCAGTCCATCACTGGGCATCAGACACTCACACCCATGGGCATATTTACATGGCCAATTTACATATGTGTGTGTGGTTGTGTTTTTTAGACTGTGGCAGGAAACTGGAGCACCTGGAGGAAATCCACACAGTCACTCTGACAGTAACACTACCTTTGTGTCCCCATTATAATGTTTTATATATGTTTTTGATATGGTAACAGAATCAGGATTCTTATGGCTTGTAGACCTCGTTATATGCTAGCTCCAAACTCTTCCTCTTCCCCATGTCCTAGGTAATGAATTATTATAAATAGCTCCTGGGTCTAGACAGTCATAATAGCTTCCCTCTGCTTTGGATCCATTTGCTAAGATTTGTAGTTGATATTTTTAAACATGCCGAGTGTTTTCCCCACATGGATTAACCCAAGTCTTGGCTTGAATTGCAAAACCAGTGGTAAGCATCTTAGTTCTTGACTTTGCAGCATTCACTATTGAATCACAATTAGGGTTTATCTCAGCAGGTTCCTATTGACCCTAAATCTGTCACAACCCAGTGCTCCCAATGCAGACTCTTGGGCAAGGCCATATCTTTCAAGTCTTTTACTTTCAAGTCTATTTCACCATGAGTCAGTTTGGACAGTTTTTTCACAGAGATATTTAATAAATAAAGCAACTGACAAAGCAATAAGTAAAAAGCACATCAGTAGGTTATTCAGAGCTTTAGTGAGTGGGGTTCTTAATATTTCTGTTTGTCCTTTTTTTCAGGAATGAAAGCTCAGGCTGTGAATTCAAAGAAGACATTTCCCTTGACCTTTGCCTTTGGTCTTTTAGAAAACTTATTGCTAAGGCCTACACTTTGTCGTGGGCATCTGTAACAGTGGCATCTTTTTAAATCTTTTAAATTATTTTTGTCTAGGTTTCCTGTTGACTCACTCCACTCTGTTTTCATTAGAAGGGCTCTAGGTTTATGAAAAGGAGAGAGTTTTTTTTCACAAATCCAAATCCACTTGTTTATTTTAAATACCCTTAGTACCGGCTCTGGACAATTCAGGAACAGTGATCTAGTGGTTTACAAAATACATGGAGGAGAGAAGTGCATTTGTGTTTTTTATTAAAATATATTCATAAAAAATATGGATATAAAACACTTGGACAACATTCAGAAACAAGCCAGAGTGTTTGTTTGTGTGTTTTGTTGATTGGTTGGTTTGATTTTCTTGCAGCATTTCTATGATAACATCTAGAAGTTGCTTTTCAGCGTTATTCACAGTTTGGTAAAATTAAGTAATCGAAATCTTTCACACAAGCGAATGAAGCTGGATTTGTTGCGTGATTCATTTTCTTCCTTTTCTTTCGCCAAGGTCAGACCATAGAACTATCCATCTTGCTTCAAGTGATGATTAATAGTTTTTAAATTCATCTAGTGAACAAATAGCATCGACAAAAGACCACTATCACTCCTCTCATCAGCACGAAACCAGCACAAAAATTGTCCACAAAGAATCCGTCATATAATAAAAGTGAAAGTCAGCAAGGGTCAGTAGAAAACAAGTGACGTAGATCCATCCAGAGTCTGGAGGTCAGCTCATGATTAGCCCATGATTAGAGCCATGTTTACCGAGTGTTTCCATGGCTATTGGGCTAATTATGGGATGTAGCAGTGTCCTTCGCTATGTACATGTCAGCCAGCTTTTTGAACTGAGGCCCCCAGTTGCCGAGGTAATCGTAATCGTGATCCCCCTCCATTGCCGAAGACTCCAGGGAGCTTAGCGACTCTGCGATTGACCCGTTTCCTTCGTAAGCGTAAGTAGCCAGAGAGTCATAAGGGGGTGCAGAAGGGTCGTTGTCATTTTCCTGAAGCCGGCTGCTGATGAAGTCCCTGACGTCTGAAAATTCGTTCATGGGAGAAGGCCGGTGGAAAGGGAAGAGCATCTCAGGGATGATGTCCCTCCTCACCTTGTTGCTTTCCATGACCTCTGGGTGGCGCAGTGTGCCGATGTCGAATGCCTGAGTGTCCTCCTCACCACCACCTTCATCGTTGTAACTGACCACATTGTCCCTCACATCCTCTTTGGAGATGATCAGGGGTTCCTTCCGCCGCTGCTTTCGTAGAGCTGAGAACAGCACCACAATCACTGGAATGAGAATAACAAGAAAATAAATTGCAATTCCAATCTGTGTCCATGGGGTGTCCCTGCCTCATGCCCAATAATTCCAGGTAGAGAATTATGACCAATAACCAATAATACAGTTATGATTATGACACAGAATGAAGCGATTACTGAAGATGAACTTCCATGCAACACAAATAGTCTTCTATTTATAAGAAACACATACCAAGCCCTTCCGCATTCTTAGGATATATTCATGTTAAACAAGTATGTTATTACATACTGTAGCCAACCTTCAATTGTGCAAGAACGTCTATGAAGCAGTCGGTGCATACTGAGGAGAATGACCAGACTGTGGTCAGTAAGGTGACCATGTTGAGATCAGCTTGTACTAGGGAGTGTATAGCTATGTCCCAATTTTTCACTTAATACTATTTCTAACTTTTATGGCAATTATAGGTACCCTTGTCCCAAAATCCAACAGGAAATGGAAAGGGAGGAGCTTCTCTCATCTGAAAAATGTTTACTCTGTCCCGAATAGTGCCCTATTTCTTACAGAGTGCACTATCAAACACACATGTGCATAGGGTATACTCTAGTATTAGTGTATAGTAAACAATTGGGACACAGCCTATGACTGGATGAAATTATATTTGGACCGTACAAACTGAGGTGGATGGCAATGTGGATGATTGCACATGCTGAGGAGGATGACCGTGTTGTGGCCAGTACATACTGAAGAAGATCAACAAACTGCAGTGAAAATGTACTGAAGAGTATTTATATTGTAAAGGTGAGTGGATACTGAGGTGGATGACTTTGTAGAGGTGAATATATACTGGGGAAGATGACCATGTTGTGGTCACTACGTACTAAGAAGGATGACTATGCAGAGAAGGATGGCCACTAGGGCTCCAGTGCTAAGTCCGGCGGAGAGCAGTAGAGCGTCCACGCTGCAGGATCGCATGCTCCCCGCACTGTCGCAGCCACATACTCTGATAGTCAGGGTACTCGTGCTGCTCTGGATGGGATAGTCGTTGTCCGAGATGACCACAGGCAGATAGTAGACGCTTGCTTCCTGCCTGCTGAAGCCACTCCTCCTCGTCAGAACTCTCGCTGTGTTATCTGAAACGGGAATGTTCAGGCAGTGAGCATAGAGCGCTATCGATTGCGGACAAGGAAAAACAAATAAACACAGTCTTGCGGTCTGGGAGAGAGTTGAGGAAAAAAAGGACCATATTACGGTCAATGCATTTTTCATGAAGCCCATGCCAGACATCAAAGGGAATACTGATTCACCTTCATTGTCAAAGATGGTGAAGTTTGGATTGCTGGAGCTCAAGCTGAATACGAATTTGTGACCAATCAGAGGCTCGTCTGTGTCTATGGCACTGATGGTTTGGATTATCTGGAAAGGAAAACAAATAATACAAATGGTAGTCAAATATATTTAAAAGTAACACTAGTATACAACATTCATTCTGCAAATGTTTGAACTCTTAATTTCATTATGAATACAAATAGCCAGTGTCTATTTTGTAGACATATGAATATGGCAATTACAAATCTCACTGGCAATTATCGGGTCCAAGCAATTCAGTATCACTGAATTTTAGTTCTCTATTTGCTTAAAGCCTTTTTAGGGAACTTAAAACTATGCCACATCATTGATCTAACAAGGTTAGGTCACCTACCAAGGTTAGAATAATGTTGCTAAGCACACAATAACCCCCTACTTTGTATAAAACCTTCACAAGACATTGGATTGACGGCGTGGCCTTAAGGCGACTTCATATCATTTTAAAGCATGGTCTGATGATGAAATCATACATATTTTACTAAAACAGAGTTAAAACTATGTAGTCTAAAACTATTATTGGTAATAATCCTAAGCTTAACCTTAAAACTAACCCTAACAATCAATGCTAATCCTAATCTCAATCATAAATGAAACATTTTTTAAGCTATTGCTGAAACTTAGTCCTAACCTTAACCCTAAACCTAACCAGAATTTTAAATGTATTATTAAACCTTGCCTTAAGCTTAATTTGAATCCTAAATATATATTTTAATCCCTTAAATTGTGTTGTGTTTGTGTAAAACACTGCTTCTGAACCCTTCTTCAGGCACATAAGAGGTTGGGTTGTGAATATCTGGCGTGTTCTTTTGTAAGATATGCACTTGTTCTGGAGATGTACATGGGATTGATGTAGAGCAGTGAATAGACCAGAATTTCCCATAGCTGTCCTCTCGTGTTTTCTGTCCCAACACTGTCTTGATCAGATGAAACGTCCTCCCACACAATTGCATCAAGAGGTCGACAGAGTGATAATAGCATGACATTGACTGTGTGCCCTCCTACTGAAAGTGCATTAACAGTCTCAATTTATTCCCTTTTGACAAATTTAGCACAGAGGGCATTGGACATCATTGTCTTAGACCAGGCGTCCATTTGCCTGCTGGCCACCTTTCATCAACTGCAAATCCACTTCCACTAATGGAAAAGTTCCATTATGGCAGAGTCTGCATGGGTATTTAATGCTGTTCAAGCGAAGAGGCCCTGGTGTTTTTACATATTCAAAATGTCTACAGCCATATTCAGGGGCCCTATAATTACTCCCTGTTTGGCTCTATGTAATAAAGTGAACTCAGCTCCAAAAACTTCTGACAGTACGTAAAATTCAAATTTGAAACTAAAAGTGGAGATTTTTTTTAAAAGGGACAAATTGAACCATTATTTGACAAGTGAACAGAATTACAGGGACTTAATAAAAGGTTTGTAACCTGCTTTGGTCAAAACGCCACAAAGATTGAAAACCCCAGCATTCTCCCCATGTCTGAACACCCCTGTTTATGTAGGGCAATTTTAAAGTTTCCGCACTCTATGTAAACACAGCACAACACAATAATATTTTGCTTTATTCTGTTTTATGACATGGGCAAACCACAGAAAATAACCTGGGTGGTCTTGTGGCATAGTGTATGTGTTGTCACACTGAAGCATGGGTGCATGTGGAAGTGGAAGCTTTTCCCGTTCTCAAAGTTAAATGGATACAAATGCATAATACAAATAAGGCACAATAGGATGCACCTGTGAGCTCAGTCACATTTAAGGCCTAAGAGTTAACAGGTGCAAAGGATGGCTAAAGTTTTATACTAGGACAGGTACCATCGAATGATCCAGGGAAATGCATTTTAATAAAATAATTCATTTTTCTGCTTTTACCTGCCCAGCTTTTACATTCTCGCAGACAAACGTGTCATAAGACATGGCAAACTCCGGCGCATTGTCATTCACATCCAGTACTTTTATCAGGACGGGAACTCGGCTCCTTTGACGGGGGTTATCTGCAGAGGAGAGGAGGAAATTGGCAGGTGAGGAATGGGGAAAATGTTGAGGCTGGGGAAATGATACTCTGCGTGTCTCTGTTGGTGATTGTGTTTTCTTTTCCCTGGAGTCAACTCACTTATTTCGCTGGCGAGCACGGAGATGTTGTGCCACTTTGACACCTCTCTGTCCAGAGACTTTAGCATGGTGATGGATCCGTTCCTGGGGTCGATGTGGAAGAGTCTTTCGGGATCAGTGTGCTGGTCTATAGTGAACCTGCAGACAATTGTTAGGCTGGAATGACTTTGATGCAGGTCAAACTAATTTTCAGCTTCTGCATTCAATTGCATTGTAACAGAACTTTGTATCTTCAAAAGTGGTGGAGAAAATGGCATCTTAACATCAGTGTCATGGAATTATATTCCAGATAAATGTAAACCATATCTATTTATAAATTAAATTTATTATGTTAAAAATTTATATAATATATAATATGTCCTAGAAGTAGAATATGCTTTTGGAATGACAGTGATAATTAACAGTGAATATGTACGGTAATATACTTTCAATTTATCATTAAAAGAGAGGAAACCCACACAAGCAGCATTTCTGATGCTCATATAATAGACAGCAATATATATATATATATATATATATATATATATATATATATATATATATATAGTATAGGATAAAAAATAATGTGTCTTACTGTAGAGAGTAATTAGTAGAGTCAGGGTCCCTGGCGGAGACTGTCCCAATTATTTTCCCCTTGGGTGTGTCCTCATTGACCTCAAAAACAAATTGAGGACTGCTGAAGACCGGTGGCTCATCCACATCTTTAGCCGTGACTTTAACAGTGGCCGTGTCTGAAAAGGGTCCGAGGTGCAGGAATTCGGGGTCAGTGTGTGTGTTGGTCACTTCCACTTTGATTAGGTACACCCTCCTGTCCTCGTAGTCAAGTTGCTGAATGGTCACAAACACACAGGTGACAGTGAATTACATTTAAGGATTTGGACACTGTGGCATTTGAATTGGAACCCATTTGATACATGTATGTGTATATATATATATATATATATATATATATATATATATATATATATATATATATATATATATATATATATATATATATATATATATATATATATATATATAATATCAGTGACAGTAATAAGTCTTAATGAAGCAGCTGGCAAGAACAAAGAAAAACAATGACATTTTTTGCACAGAATGTGGGTTTAGCTAAATCCAAATTTGGCTCTCACACTCTAAAAAGAGAAGAGTTGATCCAACTTAATTGAATTGCTTCAATTGGTAACAAGTAATTCAATTAAGTTTATCCAACTTAATTTTTTAAGTTCAACCTTCAAAAACTTAAAAAATTAAGTTGGATAAACTTAATTGAATTACTTGTTACCAATTGAAGCAATTCAATTAAGTTGGATCAACTCTTCTCTTTTTAGAGTGTATATATATATATATATATATATATATATTATTCTGCAATACCCTGCTGTACACACAATACACATGGATACATACATTTCTAATTTCTACAGTATTCCCTTTTCAACAGATACCTTAGCTATTGTTATATTGTTGCTACACATGTTGTTACTGTGTAATTACAGTTATTAGACCCACAGTTAATGTACAGTATAGTCATGATTTTAAAATTATTACTAATCAAAATGTCTGCCCGTGTTGCACATTTTTACCTTTTTGACAACAATAACACCCTCTTGCGTCTCTTCATCTGTGATAATGTCCAGTGAGTCTTTCCCATCTCCATCCACAATCCTGTACTTCAGCTTAGCGTTCTCTCCCTCGTCTCCATCCATGGCTTTGATTCGACCCACAGTGGAGCTGATCTCCGCCGACTCATAAGTGCTAAGATGGTAGGAGCCTTTAAAATGAGACAAATATGTGTATGTATACAAGACCCATATACAGTGTTAGTAAATTAGAATAACAGTTTGATCAATGCTAATTGGTAGCTGTTAACTTCCACTCATTCTTGCCACGTAGCTCTAGTGTTACGCTAATTAAGCAAACTTCAGACATCACATATGTCACAAAGTTGATGCTGATTATAAACATCAGTGAAATATGATACACCCATATCTTACTGTAGGCAAAGCGAGGGGGGCTGTCATTAACATCTGTGAGGGTGACATTGACCATGGTGGTCCCGGAGAGACCCCCCATCTGTCCCGCCATGTCCTTGGCCTGGATCACCACCTGGTACTCCTTTCGCACCTCGCGGTCCATGTTGGACAGAGCTATCCTCACAATCCCTGCTCAGGAAAAAAAGGATAAAGAGACGGCATAAGATTGTGGAGTAAGTGTATGCACAATGTAAATGTACCTTTAAAAATCGAAACACTGGGTCTCAATGATCAGTTTTGTTCCATAAAGTGAACACCGTTCTGGCGTCTTAATAAAACCTCTGTGACATATATTGGTTAAAATACCACAAGGATCAAACACCACAGCTGATTTATCCCCCCTGTTAAACTGCACTGTTCAGAATGGAGTATTCAGCACGTTTCTTTAAATGACAATATTCCATCACGTTGTTCACCAGGAGCTCTTTTTTATTTTTTAAGCAATTTCAAGTTCTTTCTCTGTGTTTCACTGAACTGATTATATTAATTAATTAATTAATATAGTAAAAAATAACAACAATTTTCTATTTATATTAAAAACAATTAAAAACCTTAATGAAAGCACACAAAATATAAACAATATATATATATATATATATATATATATATATATATATATATATATATATATATATATATATATATATATATATATATATATATATATATATATATATATATATGTGTGTGTGTGTGTGTGTACACCCCCCCACCACCACCCACATACACACACACACTTATTTCTTCCTACTTTGTGGATTTCACAAAAAAAACCCGTTACTGATAAACCATCAAAACCCAGCTTTTGCAGAGTGTGCAATCCAATTTTCAGCACTGAATTAATCATACCATTATATAACACATTTTAATATTTCATAACTATCATGTTGATTAATGTGCTCTACAGAAGTTCAATGCAGTGCTAATGTCTTCATATGGGAACCGTGATTGAGATCACCACACCAGTTCTAAATGCGAAAGTGGTCTACTTTTCTTCACTGAACTGAAGGCCCTCACCCCTTAGAGGTTATTCTAACATCACTGACTGACAATCAATCATGGATTGATTTGGAATCAGTGGGATCCCCTGTATGAGGAAAATCACCTCTGGATTTTGCAAGACCACTCACTGACTCTACAGACAAAACCTTGTACCTCCATTTTTGTCAGCATCAGCTGCTCTTCATTTTGAGTGGAAATCTTATGAGGAATAAAAAGAATCAAGAACATTATTTAAAATAAATAAATAAATAAATAAAAGGCCCGTAAAGATGGCTTTGTCAAAATAAAAGAAAGAAGTAAGAAGCAAGAAGGTTTTGAGAAAGAAAGAAAATACTATGCTATTTTTATTTATTTATTTTTCCCTTTCGGTTTCAAGTGGTAAGGTTTTGATAAAGTAACACGAACTGTACCATACAATGGCAACTCGTCAACCAGATCTACAGATATTACATATATGATTGTAAAGGACTGATTATGAATAATGAATAATCATCATCCATAATTATTTTATAATCACTGAGTGTACTGCTGTCTATGTTTTTCACACTGGGTAGCCAACGAAAATAATGTAAACATTCACATATATATGTAGTACACAATTTGAGTGTGATTTTTATTTACACTCTTAAAGATAAAGGTGCTACAACGGGTTCTTTGAGCATTGCCAATGAAGAACCACTTTTGATTAATAAAGAGAAATGTTTTTAAGTGTTTGTAAGAGTGAACAACCTCTTAATGTTTTAAAGAACCTTCACTTGATGTAAATGCTCTTTACCAATTTATAATTTTATTAATTAATTCATTCATTGTCTGCAACCCTTATCCAGTTCAGGGTCGCGGTGGGTCCAGAGCCTACCTGGAATCATTGGGCGCAAGGTGGGAATACACCCTGGAGGGGGCGGCAGTCCTTCACAGGGCAACACACACTCACACACACATTCACTGACACCTACGGACACTTTTGAGTCTCCAATCCACCTACCAGCGTGTGTTTTTGGACTGTGGGAGGAAACCGGAGCACCCGGAGGAAACCCACGCAGACAGTCACCTGGAGCAGGAATCGAACCCACAACCTTCAGGCCCCTGGAGCCACCGTGCAACCCCTCCAATTTATAAATGATTACTCAAAATCACTCTCTATGGAACCAAAAGTGTTTTTTCTATAGCATTGCAGAAAGAACCCTATGTAGCACTTTTATTTTGAAGAGTGTAGTACCCATTGTACACATACTTGCTATGGCCTTCAATTCAAATATGTATGAATCCATATTGAGACCAAGCTGAACTCGAATGATTGGGTTAAATCAAAGAAAAGAACCAGCTGCAGACTCAGACATTAAGATGCCTTCTTAATTATCACAACAGAATCACTGAAGTTTACAGCAGTCCAAATACAGATGACAGGTTTATACACAGTGTGACACATCTCTTTTAACATCAACATTAGAGCATTAACTCGCTTTCAGAGGTGTCCTTGTCAAGTGTGGCTCTCCAGGAATGTTGTCATTAATAAGATATAAGGTATTTACTGCATTAACATGCGTCCAGTGACTGCCAAGAGCCACAAGGTAGGATTCAAAGTCATGGCCACGTTTGACTAATTTGAACTCATCTCATTTTCCTTTTCTCTATCACAGCAGTGTATGTAAACATCAGCCATATGTTCTATATGCCCCAAACACTCACCGGTCTCAGGCTCCACGGAGAAGTATGGCTGACCTTGCAGGATGCTGTACACAAGCCTAGCACTGTTCCCATACGAGGCATCATCAGCATCTGTGGCGTTGACTTCAATCACAAAAGTCCCTAGAAACAGAGGAGACAGCGCTTCAGTGAGGTGAGCCAAAAGGGAATGGCACATCTTTCACCGAGCAAGGAAAGGATTTTGGAAATATGAAAGTCAGAATAAGGTTTTGAATTGTAAATGATAGGAAGTACATTGACCTAAATAAAAAGAATTTATAATCATTATCACATTCATTCATTCATCCACCCACCCATCCATAGTCACCCATTTGTTCCTTCATTAATTCATTAAATCATTCATCTTCTATAAATGCTTCATCCTCATCAGAATCACAATGGGCCCAGACTCTACCCACGACCATAAGAACGCATGACAGGGGCAAACACTGGATGGGACCACTGTCCATTGTAGAGCATCACACTATCACCTAGTCACTCTCTCACAAACACACACACACCTGTGGACAATTTCACACACTCACCCAGTCACACATTTTTTACTTACTTATTTATTTATTTATTTATTATTAATGATAAAGAACAATTTACAAAATTCAATTTAATCATATATTGGATAGACACAGATTGCTGAATTGAAAATATTTTTTTTAGTGTTCATACATTCAAGGAGTGTATGAAGGAGTGTAAAGAACATAATACACACAATATATGCCATAATATATGAAATTCACATACTGCTTCTAAAAATAAACATAAGCAGTAATTGGTCAAATAAATGACCACAGTGTGTTGCTGTGGAATGTCTTTGCTCACAGCAGGACGCATTGTCCTTTTCCAAATGATCAAAACCTAGAATGTAAATCTATATAATGAAGGTGAATGTCAAAGTTCTTGTTTTAAAAAAGTCAAGTTTGCATCTATATGTAACTGAATAACTGCATTACAGACTGCACTTCCATTTCCAGACTTCAGGTGGGTGTGATGCTGACCATGGTCATGGTATGCCACATCATTAAAGTGCATCATAGGTGGTCAGCGATGGCTGTGTCCAAAGAAGTAAACAGTAGGGGAGTGAATAAGTGAGATATTTATTGAAGACTGAACCCACAAAGACCCAGTTTCAGAATCTGGATTTAAAAGTGTAACTCATTATAAAAAAAAGGAAGTAAGTATTGTTTTATAGAAGATTTTCATTATTTTTTCACCCACCACTGAGTGCAGTTCATCAGATGCCGGCGAACTTCTTCGATAAATTGGCCCGCATAATTTTATTTATGCATGCAAATATATGTATGAAGGAAACCCAGTTTAGGTGCAGTGGCCTCATTTAAGCCGAAGTGCACTGTATTAAACTAAGACAATCCTATTTGCTTGTCTTATCACATTTTCTACTTTACATCTCATTTTAATTCCCTTCTTATCACCACAACGTCACCCAATCAGGGACAGCGGCTCAGAGGTGACGGCTTTAAAGGAACAGCCACTCACTTCCATCACTATAATGTAGCAGCAGTGTAAAGAGAATAATATAGCTTTTTATTTTATTTTTTATTTTTTTTTTGCTTTGATTTTCTTAGATGAACTAGTTTATGCTCCATAGAGCAGGCCCCCTACCCAGGAGAGTAATGTGTTTAAAACACATCTCTTACATTTCCAGGACCCTAGGAGTTACGATAATGTCTGATTCATACCATAAAGAAAAGGTGCTGCAATGTAACTGTAACCTCAGGTCATCCCACTACAACAGTGTTCCTAGTGTCTTTATCCAGAGATTAATCAGCTGACACATTTTCCCCAGCAATAATCTCAGACCTCCTGTTCAAACAGAAGACCCTCACCTAAAGAGCACAGCATTAGCTCAGAAAAAAAAAAAAAAAAAGTGTTAACATCTGGCCTCTGGTCCACACATTAATTCCTTCCATCAATCTTCCATTAAACGAGAGGTGTAGACAGCCAATTACAAAAGTGAAACAAAGCAAGGGCCAGGGGCCAAGGGCCTTAATGAACACTAACACCCCTGTCTCATAAAACAACAAGAAGGACACAACAGCACTTATGAGGATGACAAAGATATTGATGAGGATGATGATGAATATGAAGTCAGTGATATAGATGATGGATTTTATGATGATGGTGATGAAGATACTGAACAAAATGATGATGATGATGATGATGTAATCTAATTAAGGTAAAGGTGATGCTGATTGTGATGGTGATGATGGTGCTGATGGGAATGAAGTATGTGATGATGATGGTGATTATTAAAACATTGATGGAGATGATGATAAATATGAAAATGACAATAATGATATGGATTATTGTTATTAGTAGTAGCAGTAATAGTTGCAGAAGTAATAATATATGATAACACTTCTGGAGCACCTAGGTAGGCACTGATAATCTAGGTCCTCTATTGGTTAGGCCTTTAGGCTCTAAAAACATGGCCTTTCAATGTCACAGAAGAGTCTGTTTTGGTTTCTAGGAGACGAGTCTCTGTTTTATTCCCTGCAGTGGATGAATGCCCTTTCCCCTGAATATGATGAAACTATTACAGAAGATGTACAAAATTATAGAATGAATAAAGGAATACACGCAATTTTGTGAAAACAGAACCTCATTCAAGGATGTGTTTTTCCATTTTAGTTATTAGTTATTTAAGAAAAAAAAAGTTTCAGCCAGAAGGAAAAGTTAATGTTTCCAGGAACAATAAATGATTAAAAATGTAGACTGATATAATTTTTATGAGCTGCACATACAGAAGTAGAGCCTGTCAGTATGTTGTTGGGCCACTGTGTTTGCTAACCCAACATATTAGACGTCTCGGCATGGAGTTGTAGAAGTTCCCAGTGGTGTCCTGTGATTGTCAGTCCCATGCCTGTAAAACCAAATGGGATCTGGCATTGTATGAAAGTACATCCCACACCATGACACCAGGCCTTCTGGACGTGTGACGCATGAAAAAAATCTCGGCGCTCACCGCAGATGACCCTCTGCCATTCTGAGTGACTCCATGACAGTCCAGCACTACACCATTGCAGACTTTGGCGATGTTGATATGGTGTTAAGGGCATTCATCATAACAGTCTGAGTGAATGAGTTTCTGCGTCGTGCAGCCATCTGCCAATGGTGCTGGCAAACACAGGACGGTGCATGGATGGCATCACTGTTTACTGCATGTCTGTAATTGTAACCGAAGGGTCATTCCGCATGTCTGGCAATCCGTTGGTTCTCCCTCTGTGGTCAGTGTAGGTCTCCCATAACCTTCATGTCACTGGTTCATGTCTTCTATCCACTGCTGCCCACAGTTATATCCACACGACCTGTATGCCGCAATATGTCAATATGACCATCACGCTTCCAGGAGCCTTTTGATGTGACCCTTTTCAAACTCTTCCAACTGCTCGATTTGCTTTTAAAGCCTTCTCCGAGGTATATTTTGTTTGCAAAAAATGCTACCAATAAGAAGTCAGAAGAATAAAAAACACATGCAATGGGATGACCTTATATAGTCAGTCAGGTACAGAGATAAGGCCTGTCCTTGCTTAGGTCACATGCACTGCCGAGCGTGAAACTTGAATCATTTGCATGTCTCCCGATGTCAAACTTACCCACCAAGTTTCATTCCAGTTGGTTGATCTCTTCTGGGTGCAACTTTTTTTTTTACTTTAGAATGTATTATACAGAACCTTTATGGAGTGCTGTAAAGTCTCTAAACACAAGCAAAGAGCATTTGTTAAAGCTAGGGAGATTTCCTAAAGAGGAGAAATCCATTTGTTCCATGCCGTTACATAAATATTCACCACCCCTGTTTTAAGCTTTGACCTTCTAACTACTCGAATGTGTTGTCATGGCGTAATGGAGCCAGGTGCGGATAAACAAAATGCACTTCACGTGCTCCTAGTGGACGTCAGACTGCTTTGAAGGACTGCAGTGAGACTCTAGCATCACACTTTAGTCCAAGCGCTTGAGCTCGCTGACATTCTTCATGCTCCATGGGCTTGTCAAGAAAATAAAAGTCTCAAAGCGAAAGGCGCTGAGCCATCCTTGACCTTATAAGCTCTGGGGGATCAGTGCAGCGCCATGGCGCCCACGAGGAAACTCCAATCCTGACATTAAAGGAAAAGCCAAAAACATACAACAAACAAAGCAGAAAAGGCATGATTAAGCCCCTCACCCACGTCAGACATCTCGGGCACGCTGGCCGTGTACACGTCCTTGGTAAACTTGGGCTCGTTGTCGTTGATGTCGTGGATCTTGACGATGAATTCGGTGGCAGGTTCCAGAGGGAGACCAGTGTTCTTGTTGAAAGCTTGAGCTTGAAGTGTGTAGGACGACTTCTCTTCTCTGTCCAGCCTCTGAGTGGCGTGGAGATCGCCAGACTTTTCATCGATTCGGAAAATGGTGCCCGCTCCTTCCCCAGAGAGGACGTACCTCGCCGTTCCATCCCCTTTGTCCTTATCTGAGCGAAGCTGCAGAGAGACACACAAAAGAGACACATCATGGATGGAGTCCTTGCCCCTTCTCCTAAACTACTTTAAGAGATCATCAGTCTATGGTTCAGTGAGCACTAAAACACTTGGAAATTGTGAATCATTCCTGCATGAACATGACCAGAAACAACATCCTAAAAGTAGATAAAGAGGACCACGTGGGAACCCAATGGGTCAACAAAGCATAGTTCCTGCCCTGTCCGGACAGCCCTGTTCAGAATGACCAGTTTCAGCTCTGTTCTTTTAAATGAGTATGAGCCTCTGTTTACTCCAAACGACAGGGGGCCCAGGAGTGAGGAATGAGGAGTAGAAATGGTAGGTCTAACTTGAATTCGCTCAGTTGTCTTTCGTCTCTGTTCTTGTTTTCTTCATTATGAAACAAGTAATATGACAAATAAAACCAAGCTTTTAAGACACTAAAAACCATTTCAACGTTAAACTACAGCAATTGGTCTTCCCAGTTCCCAGGCACTTAAGGTGCTGTTAAAACAAGAAGTGATGCAACACATTGGTAAACATTCCCTCCTTCCATGTTTTTGGGTTATACGTCAAAATAGCTATATATTTAAAAACAGAATAAATAAAAAAGTAGTACCAATTTATGCTTTTTTGTGTTAATTTCTTTTTGTTTCTTCTGAAAACGTCCAAAGATTAGTACATGTGAGTAGTATTTTACCAATAACAGCACTCCTGATATGCATATTATAACATGTAGTGATTTTATGATCACTAAATGAGCTCCTGTCCACTGGTGGCGCTGTTTCATTAATCCCATTCTAACTCTCTTATGTACCTGAAGAAGAGCCACAGAAACAATGCTATAAACTGTTGTATTCATATGGATTTCTGTTCAGCTCATGATTAAGTTTTAAGATGAAGTTTTAATTTGGGATTAGAACAGATGATGTTTTAAGGCTGATTTTTTGGGTTGCCAGAGATTCAAATGAATGTCCACCGATATAAACTGTACACATGCTATGAATGTCAACTATATTTGGTTCACATTATACAAACACTAAAAATGCACTTTAAGTCAAATGTATGAAATCACCTTTAGACAAGGCTGGTGTGTACTGTTTTCTTAAGAAAGGTGAGGCTACCACCATGGGACATGTTTCCTCTCAGGCATGAACCTCCACTGATATTTATGTATTTTTGATTCTCTACCCATGCTGTGGAGCAAATGTTGGAAATGCTAATTTGATGTTTGGCTCTCTTGTATCCCCTGATGGACTCCTGGTGCTGGTTTGCACTCATATTGTGGCTTATGCGAAAAAGCTTTCAGAAAGGCAGCTCTCGGGGGACAATAGCAGCTAATAAGAGTTTCAAAGCACATGTCTTCGGGACTTATTCCATTAAATACTAATGAAGCTTTTAGTCCATTTAGAATTGTATAGGGAGCATTTCGTATCTCAATATTTGTATGTTTTAAGCTGTGTTGCTATTGGTTTATATATTTTTTTAAAATGGTGTCTTTCAATGCCAGGGACTTATCTCTCTTTATTTTCCATTGCAGAGTCCCTCTCAATTTATTTATTTATGTTCCGTTTCTCAGTATCATAACCAGATTAGCTTGACAAAAAAGCTGCCTGCTAAAATCCGTGTTACATAATCCGCTAAGTCCGCAACTGCATTTCACTCTAAAAACAGAAAAGCCTGGCTACAGGGAGAAGCGTGCAATATCTCTGTGTGCCATTCACCCTGAATATTGAGTGCGTACGAAACCAAAAGCGCATGGGTGAAGTGAGGTCTCCTCTGTGGTCACCTGACACTGACTGGAAAGAACGTATTCACCCTGAAGCTCAAGCCACAGCCACATTCTGTGGAGCGATGCGTGATTAAGTTCTTGTGTGTGCTGGACGGGACAAGTGGCCAAGGCACGGGGCACAATTGGTGTCCAAACCTCCAGTGCGGCATCCGATACTACACTTAACACTTCCTTCTGCAAGTTTGTACAAGCCGTTTGCACATCTGCAGGCTTCAAACAATGGAGTCTTTATTAGTGATGCTCTCTAAACAAAACCTGACATCTCAGTCTGGGCAAATATTCATTTAAGGTCTATATGCACTGAACAATCACTAGATTGGGAACATATACCCTGTATTTACACTCATTGTCCATTTTATCAGCTCCACTTTCCACACAGGAGCACTTAGCTGTATAGTTACAGACTGTAGTCCACTTATTTTTCTGAATACTTTCTTACCCTGTCAGGACCAGCACAGAGTAGGTGTGATTTGGGTGGTAAATCATTCTCAGTGCTACAGTGACACTAATATGGTTTTGTGTGTTAGTGTGTGTTGTGCACACCACGTCATGATTGGATAAAACTTTATGAAGTCTGTCTGTGCACTGGAAAGTGCTGCCGTGTCTGTACACACCCCTGGCTTGATAAATGGGAAACAAATGTCTGGGAAAAAAGGTCACAGTCCAGACTGGCTCAGAAGCTATATTGCTCATGCAAAGAATGTTATCTGGAGGCGTTTGGAAAGTGAAGAGACCTCGGAACTTGAAAAGTATGAAACGAGGCGAGGATGTTGCTCTATTCCTGCTCCAAAGTTGGGTAACATCACTCCAAATTCAGGTGATCTCTAACTGCATGAAAGCAAACGCAGACAGAAAGGGATATGAAATAAAACAGCTCGAGTTACAAATGAGTTTCCGCGGTAATTCCAACAGTGAATAAAACCTTACAGACAACAAGAAAAAATGAACAAGCTACATTTGGCTTTGTGCCGTTACAACTTAAAATATGCAGAGTTTATGATTACATGCCATAGACATAATATTTGACCACACGTGCATACATTTTAATGCAGTTACCTCTCTGGAACAGATTCCAAAAAAGCAACAGAGAACAGCCTAAAATCTACAGCATTATTCTATCCACACCTCCTTGACCCATTTTCAAAAAGCCTCTCTCTTCAGCTTGGCTCTGCAGCTGTTTATTTATGCAACTTGTGTAAAGAAAGGGAAAGTTATAACAACAACAACAACAACAATAACAACATTTTTATGCAATTAGAACAAAGCCTGGACCTTGGCGAAGAGAAAACATCTGCTTTCCTCCATTTCTATGAGGTTGTTGTTTGTGATGTTTGAGGGTTTTTTTTTTTTTTTTTTTTTTTTGTCAGAACTAAAGGAATATCTGGTCCCAGGCGGCCGGCACAAAGACGGATGCCTTCTTCTTGAGCAATGGTCCAATTTCCGTCTCAGAAATTGCCAATACTGGGTGGAACAGCAGTCTTAGAAGGACAGAAGTTGCTCCAAAGGAACTACAAAGCCTGGTTCCATAATCGAGAAGCTATGTCAAGTGCAAGACTTCAGTCAGTTCTTGGGCCGAAAGAAGCATTTTCAGATATCAACACAGATACACTTCTGTTACAGAGGCCCATTTTCAAAATCACAAGAACCATCTCCATTTCAGAAAAGTGTCCAGCAGCTGTTTCAAAGAAACCCCATTGGACTTGGGCAGATCTGACATCAGAAATGATATTTTCAGACACAGAATAATAGAGACGCTGCAGGGGGGTCAGCTTTTGTCTCTGGAAAATATGGAAATTTCTAGATATTCTCAGATATATAACAGACAAATAACTTTGAGATCTTTAGAGGATCTGTTAAGACTTTGTGCCGGTTTTCTGGTGTCAAAAAGTGACTAAAACTTAAATTCCCACCAAAGTACATTATGAGTATTTCATGTTTTGGCTTCTCAAGCTCTTTTTTTTTTACATTTTCCTACAAACTGTACTTATTTTGTTGTCATATCTATTGTTTTTGTCCCTTAACTTTTGAAAAACACTTTTTTTTATTTAAAGGTCAATATATTTGGAAAAAATCAAGTCATGTCTGTACAACATGTCATTGTTTTAAATGATTAACTACATTTTAATTGCAGTGCTTGGAAGCCAAATACTACTGGCAAGAGGGAAGATTCACCAAACCATAGAAGAACCACTTTGCTAGTATGGACCACCCATGAAGGCTGAAACAACGGGAAGGTGGTGGGAGCGAGTTTGTCCAACATGGAAACGATGTGAGTTTGCAGGGTATATATAGGACTGAAGGGAGGAGTTTGAGCATGGTCCTACTCTTGAAACTATATTATTACGTTACTTCAATTTTGGTTCCATAAAGAACACTTGCGGTGACACTGACAATGGGCATTGTGCCGGTGCAATTGGATCAGACACAGCAGTGCAGCTTGAGTTTTTGATGCCCTAAGTGTCTCTAGACTGAGAATAGTACACCAACACAATAATATCCTGCCAACAGCATCCTGTGTATGGCATCCTGTGTTTTCTGGTGAAGGACGACCAACACAAACTGTGCAGCAACAGATGAGCTATCTCTTACTTTACATCTAAAAGTTTTAGCATATTTAAATTATTAAAAAGCAAGGGATTTTCTAGGGAAGCCTTTTTTGTGCTTAAAAATATTATTTGCATAATGAAATATGCAAATCGTGGGTTCGATTCCCGCTCCGGGTGACTGTCTGTGAGGAGTGTGGTGTGTTCTCCCTGTGTCTGTGTGGGTTTCCTCCGGGTGACTGTCTGTGAGGAGTGTGGTGTGTTCTCCCTGTGTCTGTGTGGGTTTCCTCTAGGTGACTGTCTGTGAGGAGTGTGGTGTGTTCTCCCTGTGTCTGTGTGGGTTTCCTCCGGGTGCTCCGGTTTCCTCCCACGGTCCAAAAACACACGTTGGTAGGTGGATTGGTGACTCCAAAGTGTCCGTAGGTGTGAGTGTGTGTGTGTGTGTGTGTGTTGCCCTGTGAAGGACTGGCGCCCCCTCCAGGGTGTATTCCCACCTTGCGCCCAATGATTCCAGGTAGGCTCTGGACCCACCGCGACCCTGAACTGTATAAACAGCCACAGATAATGAATGAATGAATGAATGAATGAATGAATGAATATGCAAATCGCAGAATAGGTTTTAAATGATCCACCATATGTGTTTTGTAAAGGGTTCTATATATCACCAAAATAACAATGCTTTTATTTTTAAGATGTGCAGCTTGCTATAGAGAAACATTTTCAGAGTTATCTATATTCCTATATATTTATTGCTATATAGAGCCATGCTCTATATATTTCACCTCATGCCTGTGGGCTGGAGCCATGTCTTGAAGAGTCTGTGGTAGACAAGATTGTTATGTATATGCACGCAACATCCCAGCCAAGACACTGAACCAAACATGGCGCTAAGGAGCAGCACCTTACACAACTGACCTGATGGAGACTCTCTCTACTGCAACAACAAGAACAGAAAGAATAATGTCTCCTGCATTCACAAACAAGTCTAGCCCAGATCTACAAAGCATTGCACCCAACACAACCCACACTCCCTGCCCTTTGTGTTTCAGAACCCCTTCAGAGCATATCACTGGACATCTAAGTTTTCACATCCTAGTAAAATCTGTTATGTTTTTAATAAAGCACTGTGGTGTCCAGTGAAAAATAACATTTTAATGCATGCTATTTTTCCTTGGAATAGAGTAACATGTAGTATTTATGATTTATGAATGTATAATGACTTATATAGTTATTTAAAACTAGTTATAATTACGTAAAACATCATAAAAATATATGTTTATACATTTTTAATGCCAGGTTTCATAAAATAATGTCAAATTATTTGTGTAGAACATGGTAAATGCTATGATGCACTACAATGAGTTTTAAAATGCAAACAAGACCATGTAGAAAGATGTTTGCTGAATCTGATGAAGTAGAGTTTCTTCTCAATCTGACTGACAGCAGAGTTACAGATGGGTAAACCAAAGGATGTTAGTTCGCTTGGCTATTCTTAGAAAGAGCCATTGGCTAGTCCAGGCTGGCCTAATTACTGTCCAGCTGTCCAGTACCATTCAGCCACTCACTCATCAAGCACACTCAAAGCAAATCGCATGCCGAACTACACCAGCAGTCATTAGCGGCAAGCCACAGGTCAATGGAACTTTCCAGACAAAGGAGTCCCGGGGTCCTTTCAGGTGAATTTGTGTTTAAAAACAACAAACAAAAAAGTAGCAGGACTCAGCGTACTGTAAACAGATAAAGACTTTCCAGATTTTTAAGGCATCTTTATGTCATAGCTTGAGGGGAGGGAAAAGCCCAACTTGAATCACTGGACCGCACTCATCCAGTCACCCTCATCCTCACTCCACTCCACTCTTGCCGCCAAACTAATATAAAGCCACTTCATTTTGACATCTACTGATTCAAAAGCTTATTAAAGCAATGCTTCCTAACTATAGAGTCCGGGGACCATCACCTTGAACGTTCTACTCCTTCCCCTGCTCTAATGGACCCAGCCTAGATCAGAAAGGACATGCTAATTAGACAATTAATCAATTAACGTCCCTTCTACAACCAGAGTCACTCTCTGTAACCCCGTCAGATCTGTTCCATGGTTGTTTCTGGCTTGGAATTTGCCATGGTGACCTTGGACTCATGTGCAGCTGTTCCAGAGCATCCCGTTGCAGTTCATACTTTTCTATAGAGATTATACAAGCTGCACACCACTGAATCACTTTGTCAAAAATGGTGAACTAGGAAAAATGTATAGTGTGTACAAACAGTGCAGTGTGTGCATGAATAGTGAATACCAAATGGTTCAACTAAACCGTGAACTGCCAGGTTTGGTGGATACGCATGAATAGGGACAACAGCGGACAGTGGTGTACACTAACCTTGAGCGTGAGTTGAATACAACTACCTCAAACCAGTAAAGCCACAAGTTTAAGACCTATTATCCGATTATTGAACAAAGGCCATTGCAAACTGTCCTTCACAGGCTGTAGTGTGGTGGAGAGGAAACCAGGACCCTGACCTTTTAAATAATATGCAATTACAGAATAATATGCCGTTTGATTTCAACTTGGATAATACATAGTAACCTCCTGGTCATTTTCTAGACTGGCAAATGTAGACCTCGCACTCATGGGCTACATTTGAAAATGATGTTGGGAGGCAAGCCAACTCATCAAACTGTATATCTGCATATACAATATTCATAAGTATAACAACTTGACACACTGTTGCTATAGTTACCCTTTCTGAATTTTTTGTTTAGTGACACGTGATTCTTGATTCTATGGAGTCAATGTCAACTTTTACACTTGGAGTTGCAGGAATCGTCTTTGATTGAATATTTTGGGGTCAAATCCGCAACACTTCTATTTGGGAGATGAATGAGACTGGCAACCATTTTAAACAAACACAGCATTTTATAACGAATAAAACCAAATAAGTACATAGCCGGGACACATGAAGCACATGTGTCTAAGGTGCAGATGTTATCCAGTGTGTATCACTATTTAATGAGTAAATGTCTTTCTATTTGCATTCGTTTACACGTGGAAACCAAACCCAGCTTTATTTTAGCATTTTGTCATATTCCATGATTAACCCTTTCAACTCGAACCCCGCACTGAGCGGGGTAGAAACACACCTTATATAATCAGCTTTGTAAGTCTTGAATGTCTGAACGCATCTGTGAGCTCCGTATACCGTTAGAAAGCGCAGATCCTACCGTTTCTAAAAATAGTGCTCTCATCGCGGTGCTGTGAAGCCTCTGGGAGTAATCCAGTGTGAAAAACCACCTAAAAATCAAGGCGCTCCTTCAAAATCTGTGTGTTATGTTCTTGTCATGAGAGACTGTAATGATAGGCGCTAAAATCAGAAAAAAACCGCTGAAAAAGGGACAAGAAAGACGCTGTTTACTTTCAGTTTCGTTTTGACTCACATAACGTCAACCCACGCTGTCTCTGGGCAGAAAAATATGAGTCATCAGCAAAAACATATTCCTATTATTGATTTATAGTTTTTCAAGGTTTTTTTTAGGTTTCACATCAAATAACACTGCATTAGATCAACAAATATAAACTAAAAAGCTTAAATAAATATTTATTGTGTGTTTTCTAAATAAACAAGTATTATTTCATCATTTTTTAAAAGGATTATAATAATAATAATAATTGTAAATATTATCAGCATCTGAGAAAACTGCCAAAGTACCAAAATGTTTTTTATTTGTTGGGATATTGTCCATATTTGCCCTGAACTAAATTCCTGAAAGTCTGGGCCTGCTGTGAACTTTATCAGTCATACATCCCAGAGCTTAGAATATCAAGAAAAATATGTCCGTCTGATGCTACAAATTTATTTTATCACAGTAATATGACATGTAATAAATTAGAATAAAAAATGCTTATGTTTTCAACTAAAAGACACCTCACACTAACAATCTGTGTAAAGATATCTGATGTGGGAATATGATTTCAAGGCTGTACATTGAGAAATATGAAAAAAAAAAGCAGGCGCTAGGTAAAATTTTTGGTCAAAACATGACAAATTTATAGAAAAATTGATTTATCGGTCAGCATGAAAACCTCAAGTGATTACATATTTGAGTAGCTAAGGTTCTTTAGAAAATAAAACAACATAGCCATATTCAATATGTCACATAATTACTGTTTAAATGCAACTGAAAGAGGCACTGACAAAAAAACGGAATAGCAAAATAGCTATATATATAGGGTCCATGGGGTTTAAAGGAGTACCATGTAATATGTATTCCTTACATTTACAGCTTCAAAATCATTGTGACGCTCCACTGACCTGTAATTGGGGGATTAATGTCTTTGCTGTTGCTAATCTGGGCTCAGCACTACATAAAATGCATTATTTAATTTTGGAGGAAGGTTGGAACCACCCCCCACTCCCTTCCCACTGATTTCAGTACAGTGCCTTAAAAATAAATTAAAACTAATTCACAAATTCTAATTTCCATTGGGGTCCAAAAATAAAAAAATAAATAAATAAAATAATTAAATACATGTGAAAACAATCCATATTTCCGGCCAGTTGACTTCAATTTTATGAAAGGGGCCCACTCAAATTGGAACAAGGCCCACCCAGTCAGCCAGAGCTAATTGCCCGGGTTCAAGTGTATGTTCGTGGACACACACTCCTTTCTGACTGCGGCGCACAAACACACACTGCAGAGAGTTGGATTCAGAGCTGGAGCATGAGGGGACGTGATTAGTTTTGCCAACCATTCTGTATTTGGACACTAAAAGCCATTTTCTGATTTGAACCGATACAGGACACTTGTTTTTTCTGTATTTTTGTGCTTCCCTCAGGTGGAGGTACCTAGATACCTCTGTGTCATTTAGTGCTGTCCTTCCTACAGGGGGTTTGTTTGTGGTGGGGCTGACTGCAACAGGTCAGTGATGAAACACTGGGAATGTAGAACTCTGTTTTTAGTTATAGTACAAATAATGTTAACACCATGTCTTAGAGAATCTACATTTCATTCTGTTATAAACATTTCTACATCTGTTATAACCCCCCCCCTCCCCCCAGCAACAATATCCATGCACTGGATCTGCCAAAAAAACAAAACCAGTGCCGAAATCAATTCCTCTGCACCCCTAAGGTTTGCATTTGTTTATTATTCTAGAAAGAATAATTGTGCACACCTACTGTTGCCCAGGGCCACCCTGGCATTCGTCTATTTCTGGCTTCAGCATTAATTTAAGGGGCCAAATTCCCTCTCAAAAGAAAAAAGAAAAAGTCACCCGTGCTTGCAGTTATATCCTGCCTTGCACAGGACTCGCACAATACAGACTGGGCCAGGCCAGATCTATGCAACAAATTTTTATGAGTTGTTATATCTTAAATGCGGCACTGAACCAACCAGACAGACATTTTCACTCCCTTATTGGGAGTTATACATCATGATCAGCCCATGTGAGGGGCAGAGAGTGCACCGATGATACCAGTATTGGCTTCTCTTTCATGGTTAATGTGGCATAAATATGGCACATTGGTGAATTGCAGCTTGATGAATTGAAAGCCCTTTTCTTTCACACAACTATTGCCATTGGATGAGTAGGAAGTCAATGGGTGCAAAACTGAGAGCGAGACACAATGAAATAGCCCATAATTGTCAATTCCCGCCAGGTCTCTAGGGAGCCACTTTGGTCCTAGAAATGAGAGCCGGAAAAAGCCAGCTCAAAGCCTGGTACAAAATACACAACACCCACCCTCTCCCTCTAAATCCTGCTTCAAATCCCTCCCCTCTCACCCCCACCCCTCCTCTACTGTCTCTCTGCCTTTTTCTGCGCCTGAATATTCATGCCTGGGTGAGTGTGTAATTCACATTTCCTTTGCTTTACTTTCATAATATCTTAAATTTTTCTAAGTGGCACATTCATATTCAGTACTACGCCATGCAACATAGACCTCAGAAAGGGGGCTTGTCGTTTTTCTCTCACAATCCTTCACATCTTTCCCCCCGATGTCTTGCCTATATTGGTCTCCCTTACCTTGCCGACATATTGGTAGTTGTTTCCCATGTACTCCTCTGACAGGAAGAACTGCCTCCACATCCAGTCACGCTTGGATCTGTGCAGAACTCTACCCTCTGGCTGCAGGATTTGGCCGTTGGGGCGAAGGATTGTCCCTCGACTCCGCACCACCAGCATGACGGGCGAGCCCAGAGGGAGGAGGCAGAACAGCGGGAACAGCCAGGGGAAGTGAATCATCATCATCATCACTATCATCAGCAGCTGTATCCAATTGATCCTCGGGACAGGCACAATTCCGGATGAATAATCTAATAAAGAAGGCAGCACTGAATGGCAAAGGGTCTAAACGGTTGGATCAGCAACTCTGGCATTGTAGACACTCGCTTTGATGTTCCTTTGATTCCCTGTGAAGAAAGAAAAAAATCAAAGTGGGTAGAAGTCTGAATTTATTAAAGGTCATAGCAACTCCTGTCAAGAGGCAACGTTCCATTAAGTGTAATGGCAGCTCTTTGATAGCACACAAAAAAAAAAGTGTGTCATGTTTTTGTTGCATGCATTCCGGCCTTCAAGAAGTCAAGGAGATGCTTTCAAAATTGATGATGATGGGTAATAAGATTCTACAATTCATGAACTAGATAGATTTAAAAAAACAGGTTCTAGGTAATTCCTTTTGCTTTACATAATGCCACCTTTTAACAGAGCAGCTTCTGGTGAGTTCCAGATCCAGAGTGCCCACTGAATATTCCTTATTGCAAGGTAATCTCTAAAGACAGGGATGCCCCTTGTCACCTCTTGTGGACAGGCCTGGACACTTCTTAGTTGAGGACATGGCATCACTTAAAAATCATTTTGGGCAACTTCCTTTTAAAGAAAAGATATATCAGTTATGTACTGGTTATATATTGTTACTGTCCACAGAAAAAACTTGTGTCACAATTTTCAGTGTACTAAATGCTTCAATTTATGTGACAATTTCATGATGAATGGACAAATAGAAATGATCAGAAAGTGTTTCAGCTTGATTTCACCTAACCCCTAGCCCTAACTCTAAACCTAAATCTAAGCTTCCAAAACATCAGAAATGACAGGAGTTCACAAGAAGTTCTGATGGCTTATAGCTTGAAAAAACATTCTTGAAGAACCCACCCCTAAACATAGTTAATCCTAACACTACTGTATGCTTAACCCTAAAACTCTAAGTTCAAACACATTACAAACAGTTTTATGTGTTTAATGCTCTCACTGACAGATTACAGCACTGTTTCTACAGCTCCACCTAAGGTACATAACAAATAGTTCAAATGATTTTCCTAAAACAGTGGCACCAATGGATGGGAGCTCGTTTACTAAACATAAAATAGCTACAAATCAAAGTAAATAAGTCACAAATCTTATGTAAAACATTTTTGTAGTAATATACATGCTCATTTTTGCAGAACTTGTTGCACTAGTATTTTTACGTATTTCTGGTTTGTGATTGACCCCAAAGGGAACGTGTCTTCAAGATCAACTCTGAAGGAATAAAGCAGCTCAATACTGTATTAATGGAGGATTGCTGGATCCCAAGTTTCTTTGCCTAACCCCCCTGAAGAGAACAGATGAGATTAACATAAGCCTTTAATTGAGTTCTGAGGACAAACGAGGAAAGCATGTTTTTTTTTTCTCTTTCTGTGCAGAGAGATGTGTTAAAGAGGTATAAGATGAAGATCTTATGTATTTCTTCTGCAAATGATTATTTAGCTAAGACTGGAGGGAGTTCAGTTCATGTATGGGATATTGTTTTGATCAGTGGGGATTCTTGAGTTGTTGGTTCTAGAGGCAAATTTTAGAAACAGAAGAACAATGCTTAAAGGATATATAGTATACCCCTTTAATGGGTCTTAATGAAATGCCTGTGACCTGCTTTTGATAAAATACCACAAGAATCTAACACCACAGCACTGTTGACCCCTCCATCCCAGCCCTTCCTCATTTAAATGGCCCTGTTCAGAAGGACAGGTTTCAATGCCTCTTCATTTTAATGAGAATGAGCCCCAGCTCAATTCAGAGCAGAAGCCTAGGAGTGAAGATCCAGAAGAAGCAGCAATGGTTTGTAGCCATTTTCACTCTGTTCTCTTTACACTGTGTACCTCTTTTCACCATTTTAATGAGTATCCTTACTTCACATTCTCCACTTCTGTTCTGTTTTTGTTCTATTTTGACCTTGTCTTTGAGCTGTCACATGAAAGACCACTGTGTTCAGAGACTCAGATGAGGAGGTGGGACAACTCTTAAGGGTCTGCACTCTACGGAAAAGGCAGCCCACATAAAATCTACAGGGTGGTCTTGCTTCACAGTGTGTGGGCTGGTGGGCTCCAAGTTTCCAAATTAATGGGTACTTGCACTGGACAAGTGGTTATTACATGAATCTATAATTAATATATATATATATATACTTACTCATCGTAGTACTGTGTTACGTAGTACGGGGCTCAGACACACTCTCAATCTTTAAATCTAGATTAAAAACCTACCTTTTCAAACAAGCTTTTGGTTAATCACTCACCTTCAGGTTACTCCTTCTATATTGGTGTTCGGGCTGGTTTTCATATTATCACTGTTCTGTGTTAACCCTGTCATATCACCATAGCTACAGCATTCTTAGTTAGCTGTGTAGTAACCGCCAACACGCTGTCTGTCGCTGGGTTCTCTTGCCTGACCAGTGGAAGCTTTTTTCGCAGGACAAATTTCCCCGTTCTTTACCATGACCCTACTAACCTCTGTGTTTTTATTTGTTCCCTTTGTCTGGCTTTCTTTCTCCTGTCTCTCTCTCATGCTTTGAGATGTCCTGCTGCTCTCCAGGTGTTGCCCTGATCCAGCCCCTGTGTCCTGTACAAGATCCTGGCCTTGTCTAATCTACACTATCATGCTTGGCCATGCTGTTTTATCTCAGATTAACTCTGCACCAAATTTTAACTCACATTGAATCCCTGATCACCTCCTCCTTCATCAGACTCATACATCACTAATATCATCATCCTCACCATTTTAATTTCTGCTTCTCCATCATCACTAATATACTACATTTATATTACTATAACCCCTTCATCGGTCATTTCGCTTTTACTGCTGTTCTCTGTTGTGTCTCCGGTGTCGACCCGAGGAGGATGGGTTCCCCGTATGAGTCTTGGTTCCTTCCAAGGTTTCTTCCTCGTGTGCTGAGGGAGTTTTTCCTTGCCACTGTTGCCCCTGGCTTGCTCATAGGAGGCTTGGACCCGGATCTCTGTAAAGCTGCTTTGTGACGACTTTTTGTTGTGAAAAGTGCTATATAAATAAAATTTGATTGATTGATTGATTGACTGTGTACTGTACATACTGTACATAGATGAAATGACTATATATTCAAATTGAATTGACTTAAGTCCATCCAAGACTGGTGAAAACAGATTTGTGTAAATTTCCACTTGCAGGAATTTATCTACTATCCCTTACCACTTGATTTAACCTGAGAGAAAAAGCACATTTGCACACTAACCTTTTTTAATACCCTAGAGTTGATTATATCTCACCTAACCATGCTGGATATACATCAGGAAACAAGCTTGGATTTCAGAGCTGAGCTGAGCTCATGGTGAAATTTATTGCAATGGAGCCCCTTTGATATCAAATCAAAATTTAATATAACAGTCTCCTGACGTGTAGCCTGCTCCATTGAAGATGAAGCCCGTGGCATGGCCCCATAGAAAACGCATCGATTCAGGTGTCAGGGCCATTAAGGAAGATGCTGATTACACCGCTGAGTTTTCTCCAGCCAAATCCACAACCGAGTTTTTTGTTTACTCCTTCTCCTTCTTCTTTTTCTAAGCGGGCTGCTCCTCATCCTCCGTCAGAGCTATTGACATCGCACCCCTCATGCAAAACCCCCGCAGGAGCCGAGCACTAACAATGAATAATCCAAGAAAACAAGCGGCGCAACTCAATAAAGCCATGAGACAAATCTTATTCACAGAGCATCAGGCCTCAGTACCCCTCCCGCCACCCACCACCCACACCAACACCCCCCCCCCCCATTTCCCCAGTGTCAAATCTGTTTTCGCGTACTAGTTTTTCATCCACGGATTAAGCTGCTGAAAGCAAAGCTCAGGTGCATAAATGCACTAGAGTGTGCGCAAATCCGCTCATATAAACCAAATCAATACAGTTGACTTTGATTATGTGGAGCAGCGTGTCTAGCGTTCGGATTCAAATCCCATGCCCTCCACCCCCACGTTTCACTCCGAAGTAAAAAATAAATAAATAAATAACAATAATGATATAAAAAATACAGCAGAGCAGCTTTCCTGCCTGATGCGGTAATTGCCTCCGGCCGAGCGGCCTGCCACTGTGTTTGTTGCTCTGGCTTTAGACGGGGCGTCTCAGCATGACAGACCATGTGCAATTCTCAGCTAACGGCGACTTACACCCCTCACCTCGCCGTTACCTTTCTTTTTTCCTTTCCTGTGGGGTCGTTTTTCTTCTCTTTTTTCTTTTTTTTTCTCTACATTTCCTCAAGCAGTATAGAGAGAAAGCTGAAATAAAAAATAAAAAAAACAAAAGGGGGCCTAAGACTTAGCCCTGAAGCACACCACATCTTAACTGCGTCAATCGCAGAATGGCACCTTCCTCCACAGCCTCTCAGCATATCTGCCCACAGTTACTGAGCTTTCAGAGGAGAGTGGCTGTAGTTTAACATTTGTTTTAGCCAAAGTTTTAGGGTTTTTTTTTTTTTTTGTGATTGTAATACTTCACTGAAAGTTACTGGCATCTTGACCAGCTGCTTTAGAAAACTGAAAACAGATGGACCACAAAGGAGGGCCAAAGAACAAAGACTAATGGGTCTATTTTAAGAATTGTCAGTATATCAGTCATATCTTCATATTGCTAAATGTGGCATTCATATAAAAGACCTCATTGTCTGTACTGTTTACTGTCTGTTGTTTGCTATTATGTCTAAATGTGTGTTATGCCCCTGACGTTTGTTTCTATTCCCTGACATTCTAATTGCACTTTTTTTTTTTATCGGAATATATATAACAATTTGTCACCACCAAAAATTGTGCCTCTTCAATTAACCAAGGCTTGGCAGTGAACACACACATACACACTAACACACAAACACAATGGGCAGTGAGCACACACACACATGCCCAGAATGGCCCAGGGAGCAGTTGGTGGTTTGGTGCCTTGCCCAAGTGTAGCTCAGCCATGGACTTTGTGGGAGGAAACAATGCTGTCCCTTCCCTCCCCCTGCCCCCAATTTCTTGTCCATACTTGATGTGTCCACTTGAAATCATTTATCAATATATACCAGAAGAAAGTTCGAATGTTGCTGTCTGGGTTAAAATGAGAGATGAAATAATAAAGCCCCTGAAATTACGTGGGGATTGCTTTTGTAATTGAAAAAGCCTAGCCGTCACCTAATGACTTTCTGCTGAGTGAAAATGCTTTAAATGGCTGCTTGTATAAATATCCTTCAACATGCATAATACGACTCCACTGTTAATCTCTTTCTGGCCTCAGGCTTGTGTGAAACCAACTCCCTTTTGTAACAATTAAACCTCTTTGATTATTATTATGATTGAATGTTCTAATTAGGGCTATAGTTTAAACCCTTTCCATGAATGTCATTAGCATAGTGGATATTAATCCTGGACGTGGCTTGCATAATAAGCATAATAATCAGAGAAGATACTTTTGAAAGCCTAGAGATAAACCAGCGTACGGCAAGGTAGATCATCCAAATCATCAGTTAATCATTTACAAAGCTACCGTGAGTGCAAGAATGTTGGTCTTGGTAGGACGCTAGGATATGTAATGTTATTGCATCAAATGCAGAATTATTTGATGGTGGAATGCGATGTTACACGAGTGGTATGCCTGCTATTTATCTGCTTGAATGTCTCTCTAGTTCCTTGTTCACTTCTGTCTCCACTTTGCTGGTAACACTACACTACTGGTAGCGTCCACTTGGTGGAGCCCAAGAGCTTTTCTTGTGTGCTCTGTCTCTTTCTCTCTCTCTTGCTGTGTGTTGCTCTCTCTCCCTACCTCGCTCGCCCATCTCTCCATCTCTCACACTGGACACTTTTCACAGCTGCTGCCTCCTCTGTAATATTAATGCCCCTGTCTCCTTTGTTTGGAAACTTTGATACAGATCAAATCGGCTGCATGTTGATGGCCTGCCTGGAGCAGCCGGCTTTGATATGGCCAGGTTCATAGAATCAAGGCGATCGTTTGGAGGTGCGGCACTTGTCTCTTGATTCCACTTCTCCTTCCATTCCTGAGAGTCCTGGAAGGCTGAGGAGGTCTTGTCTCATTAAATAAATGATAGACTCTGTGTCCAAAACATGGACTATAGGGAACCTCCGGGGTGCTCAGTATTCAAAGGTTACACACAGAAAACCCTTGTTAACTGCACCGCGATCGCTCTGTGGTACTGCGCCCATGGATTCGGAGTGAAATTAGTGACTGCTTTTAGCACGGTTAAACCACATCCTTGAGTATGATGAGTTTGCCTGGATGCATAAGTGGTCGCTTCTCGTCCTCCTGTAAGATGCATGAATCGGCCACTTTATCAGGCAGAGGAAACATTCCACAGTTGTGTACCACCGCAAGAGCTTTGGGAAGAGAGGCGAGGGGAGGGGTACTTAATATCGCATTGCTCTGGGAAGAAATAAATTGATTGTCTCTGACTTTTATCTCATTATGAGACAAATTGCATTCACTGCCAAGCTCCTCTTCATAACGGAGAGTCTGAGGCAGAAGAAGGGAGGGCAGGAGGGAGGGAGGGAAGGAGAGAGAGAGAGGGGATGAGGAGAAGACAGAGTCATCGAGAAAGAGAGAGAAAGAGAGAGAGAGAGGGAGAGAGAGAGAGAATACTATCCGGAATCGAAGTGCAAGTGACTTTGTCTCATGCTTCATCTCGGCGTTGAAAGGCAATTATACAAGTGACACCGGCTGGGAGGAAATGTGCACTTTAATTTGGGCGAAACAGTCGTGCCATTATGCGCCGGGGCTCAGATGTATAAATCACAACTCCTCGGCTTCTGGCAGCTCATACTCAGAGCGGAATAAAACATCAAACAGCGTAAACCGGGCCCGAAGTAACCGAGATAGATTTACACCAGGGATATCAGAGTGGGGCCACTTAACAGCATGTAGCTTTGCAAAGGGAAACAAATTGTACATACCCAAACCTCTGTACATAGTCAGAGTCTCTGGGGAACCTTATCTGCTGGAGCTACCACTTATTTGACCCTGCACTTTATTTTGCTTGAAAGCCACTCCAATAAGTAACGGGCAAAAGAGTCCAGTCTCTCAATCTTTTTGCCTGGAAGAGAGAGAAAGAGAGAGAGAAAGAGAAGAACACTCTGGAGCATTTAGAGAGAGAGGCTGTCTACAAGTGCAGGTTGAGTGTTTAACAGCTTTGCCAGCATGTCTGCGCATTTGTACATCCCGAGATAAAACCCTGGGCTGAGTCTCATTGAGGGAGACGTAGACTGAGAGTGAGAGAGAGCGAGAGAGAAAGAGGCAGTAGTGACTCACTCATCAAAGCAGTCCCCCTAGCCTAATATCCTCGGCGGAAAACATCAAACAGGTTTTGGGAGGGGGAAGAAAATACACACATACACACATACACACACACAGACACACACACACACACACACACATGCATTTTTGCGAATCAACACCTGAAGGAAATCTGAAGCCGTCAGTAAGATAACAGCGCTCTTTCACACGGCACAGCTACGCAACTTAATTGCTGATTCAAGCTTGAGCTTGGAGAGACTGTCAAAATCCTTTCACTGCCTTTGCTTGCTGGAATGCATCCCTGAACATTCCCAAATATTCCCAAGACTGTAGATTTGCACTTGCTAGGATTGGGAAAACGTAGACACCGGAAGGTTGGTAAAAGTTTCAGAGTTGATCTTGGAATAGTGAGTGCAGGAAACTGCCAACGGACCTCAGCAAAAACTAAGCAACCAGCCAATCAACCACTAGCTGTTATGAACCCCATCATCATCATCACAGCGCTAAGACACCTCATATACTTTCCTCTTAAAACTCTACAAATGATATCACAAAAGCTTTATAAATCCCAAATCCCCAATCCTAGACTCTAAAGGTGAAGCTGCAAGTCCAAGGTCCGAGATCACGGTGGTCCTTACCTTAGCAAAAGCACCCCTCGCTCTTTCAAGTGCATGTCATTCTCATTGAAGTGCGACACTAGCTCCCTCTCTCTTTTTTTGTTCGCCTCTTGGCAGCGCTTGGATTCCAAGACTGGCTACAGTTGTGTGTGAGGCTCCAGCTGCATGCCTCCCTCTCTTTCTCGCTCTCTCACTCTCTCCTTCTCTCCGTAGCTCCCTCGCTCCTCTGCTCAACCCCCCCCCTCCCTCCTTCTCGCTCACTCGCTCAATCCTCACTCTTGCTTTTGCAAGACAAGGATGCAGTTTGCAGAGGGGGTCGCTTTCTGATTGGCTGCCATTCATAAAGGCTGTGATGGGGAAAGGGAAAAGAGGAGGGAGGAGGAAGGGGGAAGGGGAAGGAGGGAGGGCAATCTTGGCAGCTGACTGAGGTATTCAAACCAGGACAGTGGGTTTAGGGCACCGAGGAATGATGACTTATAAATGAAGGGTTTTCGTTTCCGAAGGCATCAGGGAGCACTTTCTGCGATTTTGTTTGGTTATTTGTTTATTTGTTTGTTTGTTTATTTATGATAAACATGTAGCTGGAAACAAGCTTTGTAGACATGTGAGAAATATTAGCGCTGATATACGATGCCACATTAGTGAGGGCAAAGAATTTGTCTGGGATTCGGCCGGGAATTCGTTCCAAGATCTTGTTTAAGAAAAACACGGCTAGAAATAAAAGTGAAAATAGTAAATCACTATTAATCACATCTTTGCTTACGATTCAGTCTAAAGAAAATTAGAAAGTAGATGCTTAAAATAATCATTTTTTTGCAGATGAATGGCAGTGTACCATTTCACAGATTTGTTCTATGAATGCCAGTACTGGCAGCATATTCTCTGTACACATGAAACTTGACCATATTTAGATTAATTTTAATATGTGTGTAAACTAAGGCTGTACGAAATGAACAAAAAACAAATCATACTTTTATGCTCAATACCTGAAGAACAGTATGAATATGGCTATGATTTTACATTAAATTTTATCATTCCAAAAAAATGTAATTAAGCAAAGTGACTATTGATATGTCTTGAAAAATACTAAACTTTATGCATATTGTTTTGCATATTTATTTGTTATTATAATGCTACCCAAGAAAACAATGATTCAAACACAGCAGCATTTTGTTTTGCTTTTTTTCAATTAATTTTTCCTATATATGCAAAAGTTTCTTTTTTCTTTTTTTTTCAGCAAAACAATGACCCTGAAGGCTGATTTCAGGGTTGTCCTACAGGTGTAGTTGCTATGACTCCAGAAGTGGAGGGTGAGAACAAATAGGCTGGAGCAATAGGATGTGATGTCTCACTAGAAGCGCCGAGCACCAGCCATTTGATTGCAGTGACATCCCCAACCCACCAATAAATCCATCCATCCATCCATTATCTGTAACCGCTTATCTAGTTCAGGGTCACGGTGGGTCCAGAGCCTACCTGGAATCACTGGGCGCAAGGCGGGAATACACCCTGGAGGGGGCGCCAGGGCACATAGATACACATTCACTGACACACTCACACCTACGGACACTTTGAGTCGCCAATCCACCTACCAACGTGTGTTTTTGGACTGTGGGAGGAAACCGGAGCACCCAGAGGAAAACCCACGCAGACACAGGGAGAACACACCACACTCCTCACAGACAGTCACCCGGAGGAAACCCACGCAGACACAGGGAGAACACACCACACTCCTCACAGACAGTCACCCGGAGCGGGAAACGAACCCACAACCTCCAGGTCCCTGGAGCTGTGTGACTGCGACACTACCTGCTGCGCCAACGTGCCGCCCTCCACCAATAAATAAAACAATAAAACATTAAAAATAAATGAATATATATACAGCACCTCATCAACATTCACTAACACAAAGAGAAAGAGGCTGTCAATATTAGCCATCACACTTGCTAGCATTATGCTAAACATCGATGGCTTTGGCTTGCAGTGCTATAGCCCTGTGCTGAAGTACAAAAACATGGCAGTGTATGCAAATTATGTTGTAACCCTTCAGCTACACTTCACAATGCTTTGTCATGATTTTGTGTAGTAGAAGTTGAATGTACTTTACCTATGGTAACAAGTATGTAATAACATGGTAAGTGTATCTTAACGGTTGGTATTTACTTACATAAAATGGCAGTTTCCTAGCTGGTTTTAAATAATAGTTCAGAAACTGCAGTTGGTGTGTACTATTAGGGTCACTACTCCAAACACAGGGCACTGGTACTACTGAAATAATGTGGTTTCTGTGTAAAATATTCATTCTTCTTAGTGAGTGAAATGACAGTGAAACTACAGTGTTAAGGTTTAAAATACCAGCTCACCTCCATCACATTTCTCAGTGACTGCATCTCACATCAGGTGATAATGTCAGTACCTCAGAATAATGAGGGTAGCTGGTGTAGTGTGTCTTCTCCCCCTGTCCAAACAGCCCTGTTCATTAGGACAGGTTTCATTTCCTGTTTCTTTAAATGGGAATGTTCGGAGAGACTCATAAAAAGAGGTGGGATGATTCTAGTTTTTGATCTAGTAGACATTAAAAGCAGCACACAATTGGGACAACTCATTTTGTCCTATATTGACAGACTTAGACAGATCACAAAAAAACAGACTGGGTGGCCTTGTATCATATTGTGAGCGTTGGTGGGCTCCAGATTCCCCAAATGGATGTGCACATTTTTTTTAGATAATGTGTCCTCTTTGAAACTGACTATGGACTACTTTCCTTAAAACTACTTCTTCACTTGGCAAATACTTCAGCCTCCATTATCTTCCAGCATTGCCCATTGCTGTATTGGGAGGTACAACCATAGTTTGCTTTTTCTTCTTTCTGATAGATCCCTTCAAAGACAGTTACCAAGAATCAGAGCATGACATGGGCACATGAGCGATTCTTTTTCACTGCCTGTGTAAAACCCAAGGATACATGACTGCTGAATTATAGATGACCAAAACGCACAGAATATCAAAGCCCACAATGGTGGAAGCTGTCATACCTATGCCATGTCAAAGTATATAATGGATATAAGCTGTTATGTGCTGAGCCTTTGGTGTAATTTCATACAGAAAAGAATCATACAAAAAAATCAAAGAAACACAATGTTCTCCTCTAGTAAAACCTTCACGCAACTGCAGTGGACACCTCTGTGGACTCCTAACGGCAGGAATGTGTGTAGGTGTCTAACTATTTCTGCTTAGATCACAGTTAGAAAAGTTCCGTGGCTATTTTTTTCTTCCCTAGTTAGGAGGAAACAGGTTCTGATAGCTGGGCTGGCCCACTGGGTCAGTCTCTAGTCCGAACAGTCAGCAGAGGGGTAAAGCAAAGAAACTCATGTCAGCTTGACTTTGCTGTTACAGACTGTAGAATACCACTATTACTGTCAAAGTGTCTTCAGCTGGGATAGCCCTGACCAAGCGTCGTCCCTCCGAGCAAGGAAAAGTCAAAGCGCAGCTCACCGTGAAATTCAGAAGGTCTTATGTATCCAGTTTTATCCAGTTAGATGCCCCTGGACAAAAGGCATGCTCAAAATAAACTGATAGCTTCAGGACATAAGATTTAGCCAATACTCTATTGAACAACTGTACAAGCCGTTCAGTAATCTGACAAAATTAGAGTCTACATGAGTCACCCAGTAAGCACTTTTATTTTTAACCATTACTCAGCAACTTGCCGATAAAGTCACCAAAGTAAAACTTCTTGACATAGTTTTCTCATAGAGTATCTGTCTGTGACATACCACTGCTATGCTTGCGCTACCTCAGATTCAAACCCACTGGACTCCAAGGAATTCCTGAAAATTGGAATTTTGAAACAAGTGAACACATGGCAAGGGGAATCTTCAACAGAGTGGAAGAGGGTGGCATTGCCCTTAAGCAAGTGAATGCCTTAAACACGATTGGACCCAAATGCACAATCTGGAGAGACAGATATCAATTTGTCAGAGGTAGATTCTAACTGATGTTGTTCAGTTGGTAGATCATAGAACACAGGTCCACAATGAACAACAAATCTGCTTAGTATATTGGATCTTTGTATCGCCAGCAGACCAGTGGTATCCCATTTGCCATTACCCTTAATGGATATACTTATTTATTAGTTTTATATTAAAAGGCCATACTGCTTAAAATGATGTCATCTACTACAATTTGGCAGTTGTAGCACTGAAGCAATCATTTCCAATATATTAAAGTCTATATCAAAGTCAGTACCTAATTAGAACTTGGCAACAAAACAGAACTGCTCATCTTTATGTTAATTCTTTGTATTGGTTCTGTCCAAACATGACATTTGACTTGAAGTGTTCAGAGTTTCAGATGTAGGACATAATCCTGCTATTGCATACATTTACATCAATAATACTGTCTAAAAGCTAAACAAATCAGTACCAACCATACCGTAGTCATGTTACTGCTTTGCATGCCGACCTTGCTCACAGCACACCTGGACCATGTACTGAATGTTCTTTATGGTTTTACACACGTGTTCTCAGAGCTGGGTTTAAGCAAAAACCATGCTCCAGATGTTTGTCCCTAAGGACTGGTTTGAGACCAGTTGTTGTGTCTACATGCTAATGACTGTGAGCTGTGGTACAGTGCTTTAAGCAGGGAAACAATGGATGGGCACCTGTCCATAGAAAATTAAAACCTTCCCTCTCTTATTTCACCACCTGAATATCTCACACATTTTTCTCACTGAATCTGACAACCCTTGGTTAGACTTTGAAATATTAGCTAAATGGCATTATGAAATGGCAGTGTCTACTGATTATTACTAGAGATCTTGTTGCTGAACATATCAATCCATTTTAAATAGCCTGTAGGTCAATGCACATCAATGTACATAATAATTTGATTCATGCACCAAATGCTATATATTTATGTATTTATTTTTATTTATTTATTTATTTTCTAACAAAGGCTTCATTATTTTGACTGGTGAATGTATGTGTGTCTAAACCACTGGTTATATGCTATTGGCTTATTTAATTTTTACTTTATTTATTTATTTATTTATTTTAGTGATGAAAATATGACTATGAATGTAATGTCTGAGACAATAGCATGATAAAAACATTGTAAAAAGTACCTTTGTCTTTGACCATTATCTTGAAATCAAGCTGGGATATGGTGTATGAATTAAGGTTAACTTATATATGGAAACATGATGGGCTATGTATGTCAGCTCAGTCACATGACTACCAAAGAACTCACAGGTGCAGGGTGTGGCTAAGGAAAACAAGAGGGAAGTAGACATGAGACCAGAACAAAGCCAACCACAAAAAGAGAAATTAAACCTGACGTCTGATGCTTTACATCATTATTATTATTTTGATTATGGTTTTATTTATATATATATATATTATTTAAAGCAATTGAGCACAGGCTTACCAGTGGCAAACAATCAGTGCTTTAGACCCCCACACATTAGCCAATCAAAATACTGAGTCCAACTATTACCGTGTTTCCCCGATAGTAAGACACCCCCGATTGTAAGACGCAGTGTGGGTTTTAGGTCGGCTAATGTAAGACGTACCCCGAAAGTAAGACATAGTAAACTGTACGTTGGAAAAATATAAGCCATAGTACCGGTACCTTTTGCTGCATTAACTGCGGGATGCGGACGGATCTGGAGCGGAATGAGCGGAGGGATGTGGAGGCCGCGGGAGCAGCAGTAATGTTGTCCGTGGTCCAACACGCAGCCTCAGTGCCCTCATGTGCAGCCGCTGGTGGCCGCTCTGATTAGCATGGCCATGGTTGTCATGGAATAAATCTGTTTTATCTTCCAGTATAACATATTCAAACTGTTCGTTCTTACTGTTTTTCATTGTTTTACATGTTATACATGGAAATACCGTCATGATACGGTTGTAACAAGACATTCTTGGCACTTGCTTTTATAAAACCATACCATACTGTTCAGGTTGTTAATAAATGTTAATTTTATGGTTAAAACAAAAATCGACATTTTTTACCAATATAAGACATATCCCGAAAGTAAGACATAGTGGGACTTTCGGGGGTAAAAAGAATGTAAGACACTGTCTTACTTTCGGGGAAACACGGTAGCATGCACATGGCCTTCATATCCAAAAGACAAGTTACAATTTGAAGTCTTGTCCACTGTAAACATATCAGCAAACGTGTTTAGATAATGACCTCATGGCAATGAAATTACTAGTAAGTGATGTCAATCTAAACATTGTCTGTTGTAATTTTTTTTCTGTTTATAGATAATGGTTTAATACTGTCACTGTTGGTCCAAACCTATCCGCACAATGTTTGCTTATTGCACTGCCTCTGATGAGACAGCCATGTTTCAAAATCTTAGCTCCAAATGACGTTAGACCCAACTAAAGACGCTCCAGAAACTGAGAACAAGCATTTGGAGAAAGAAGAGAGCAAAGACCAAAGACTGAAGAGAGCAACCGATGGAATTCAGCCTGAGCCAAGGTGAGAATGGCAAACACTGCTTTTTGAATGGAGCGCTACTTTGATGTGGTATAGGAGGGGGATCAAAGACGGCGTTGAGATGAATGTCCAAAGGCGTAGATGCTGGGAGGGGTTCTGGAGCCACATGCATACGACCTATTACGATAAAGGATGAACAGATCAATAAGTAAAGGTGCGTGCGAAATCTTTCACCTAAGGCTAAAGGGGGTCCATCGTAAATGTTTGCCTCTGTGCTAGAGTCTCTGGGTTTTAAGAATGCAATGCATGCCCCAGGTTTTGTACATTGTATATTACATACAAGGAGGTTCATGTGAATTTCTGGCAACCCAGGGTGAAACCTCAGCCTTAAAACTTCAGCTAAACTTTACTCAAAACCTAAAATAATAGCCTACCCTTAACCGTAAACCTAACCCTACTACTAAGCTCCCAAAATGTTGGAATCTGGTACAGTGAACATACAATAACAACAATAAATAAATAAATAAATAAATAAATAAATAAATAAATAAATAAATAAAATAGTTTCAGTCAAACCTCTACTCATTTTAGAAGATAGTGTTGCTCCTTTCTTGGTCGTGAAGAATGGAAACTGACAAGGTGTGTACTGTGTATTAATTGCGAGTAATTTCCCCATTCACTTCCTATATATTAAAGTCGACACCAAGCAAAGCCTCGCTGAAATAATCCTCCATTTGAACATGCTCTGATGTGCCTGTCTTGTTTTTTGCACTCTCGCACAGGGTCTTTCAACTCGCTCATTGCTGATGTAAGTGGCGTCGTATTGGAAATGGCATCAAGCATCGGCAGCAGGTGAAGGCTGAATGAAATGTTAATGGATTCAAATTCCCGACACCATGGCTAGGCGCCACTCGAGACGTATCAAAGTGCACACGTCAGCTGTAATAACGACAGAATGCAACAGTCAACAGAGGTTAGAGTGACGAGGACATGAGGTGCGTGACGGAGTATCATAGCAATGTAATGGGGACAGAAAACACACAAACTAATGATGATCTGGGAAAAAAAAACATTGCACATTAAATCCCCACTTTGTTCCCGTCACTTTCACAGTGTCTAACATAATGGCCAAATTTCCGTTTTGTTTCCAGTCCGGTATTGTTTCATGTTGGGGAGTTATCTCTTGGGGTACTGCTTTATAAGACGACTACTATTATAAATAATTTAAAATCAAACTTTCAAGGGTTAATAAATAATTTGTACACACATAAAAAACACTAATATTCAGATAGACACTTAGATAGAAAGGGCACCAGTGACCTGTTGTTTGCTAAATAGTGAACTTAGATCTTGCCAGAAACATACACTATATGGACAAAAGAATCAAGACACCTACACAATACACCTACAGAAGCCGATATGACATCCCTTTCAATACCCACAGCCAGTGATATTTAATTGGTTCCCTGTTTTGCTGCTATAACAGCAGATTTTGAACTCTGCAGTTGTTGAGACAACTTTTTTGACAACTTGTCCCTGCTCTGTTTTATGTGGTCTGCCATTTTGTGGCTGATTTTCTGTGGTTCCTAAATGCTTCTGCTCTTCAGCTGCTTTACAAGACTTTCAGTAGATTTGATTGTTTATTTGTTTGTTTTTTTTTTATTTATATTTATTCTCTCCTAGATATTCCACAAACTGACTTTCAAGATATCTGCCACTTTCACAATTTAGCAAACAATTAAGTCAATGTAAGTCTTTCTCTCTATGTTTTAAATGATTATTAATGAGTTTAAACATGTTCACATTGTAAATTAATAACATTAATAAATATATTGTAAACCAATAACTAAGAGCTTATGAGAGTGGTCTTATTCTAAATAGCTCCAACAGCTAGTTGGAACCTGTTATTGGGCCCATGTTGTTTACACCATGATCTTTGTACATTGTGAATTAAATGATTCAACACATTTGGAGGAGATTGCAAACACCACAACCTATGACCATTTCATACCCCTGAGTGGGCAGAAAGTCACATAGCTACAAGAATGAGAAGAACTCTAGCAAGCTTCCTGCCAATGGGAAGCCTGCCAGTGGTGTCCTCAGGGAAGCCCTACATGCCAAATGGTACAGCTGGCACAAATCTACCCAGTTAAAGGGTACACCTCTGCAATGCTGGAGTAAGCAGGGCTGGGCAGTGAATTTACTCCATGGGCCATGCCAATTTATTCCAAATTCATCCCAGATTTATCCAAAAAATTGCTTCTGAATATGCAGGATTCACTCTCCTTCTTTTGTAATGTGTGCTCTAAATAACTGTTATAAATTGGCTGAATTTTTATAACCTGATTTATACATGTGGGAAACCCTGAGTAGAAAACATCACCTTATATATCCACTGCATCACTGTGTTCCATCTGTTGCTGAATACATCTGGCCAGCACTGGTGACCATAGATTATCTGAATGGTGGACAGGTAGATGACATAGAGGGTGCAGTAAGTAAACCACTCAGCCATAATACTAACACCTCCTTGTTTCTACACTCATTGTCCATTTTATCAGCTCCACTGTTCATACAGAAGCACTCTGTATTTCTACAGTTACAGACTGTAATGCACCTGTTTGTCTGTACACTTCCATATCCAATGCTCTTCAAAGGTCAGGTATGATTTGGGTTGGGGATCATTCTCTGAATGAGACACACCAGTGCGCCTTGAGATTTTAAACATGGTGTCCACTCACTGTCCACTGAGGTGCATACAAATTCTAGCAGCACTGCTGTGTCTGATCCACTTTGATCTGTCAAACACACATTGGCACGTTAATGCTATGTTAATATTATGTTAATGGAGTGTGTGTGAAATTCCTCCATTGTCTGTAACTGTGTCCAAAGGCTCAAACTCTCAAGCCCAAGACCATGGCACTGTGTGACTACAGCATTGCTACTGGCTCTAACATGCCACACACACACAAACAAACACACACACAAATATACAAATACATACATAAAGGACAATATTCTTCCAAAGGTAATAGCCTTCCACGCTTTCTGAAAGGAAACTGTCCAGGGCTGACTGAATGTGCACAAGACACAAATTATTTTCCATGAATCAGCAGTATTTCAGCTGCCCTGATTCTAACTGTCTCTTTGACATTTAGGAAGCTGCAAAATGTTGATATGGGAGGTGCCAGAGGCGAGGGTGAAACGAGGACAGGTGTCACTCAGTTGGAAAGTATCTTAGGAACTTTGTATCACATTCTGAAAGAACTAGGACATATTGGAATTTCCACCCCAACAGACCAACCGGCCGCTCTCAGTGTCTAACCTGAATGCTAATGCATTTAGTTTCCAAAGATTTGCAGGTATATTTGCAGTCCTGCAGGGTTTCTAATACAGAGACAGTGTATACCCAATGTGAGAGTGTCATTGTAATGCAGACGATAAAAAATAAACCAAAAATCTTACATAAACATCAGTAAAAACTGGTGATAGAATTGATCTGCTGCAAAATTAAGAATTTCTACAATGTGTATTAAATTGAATTGGCACTCATAAAATTTCTGGCAACCCAGTATTCAGCATCACCCTTAAAACTTCCCCTAACCCTAAACCTTAAACTGAAACCTCACCATAAACCCATCTCCAACAGATTACAGACTGCAGTGTGTGGTTGTGTAACTCTCTCAAAGACAACTTACAGCACTACAGTGATTCCTCGTTTTTTGCGGGGGATGCGTTCCAAGACCAGCTGCGAAAAATGAATTTTGGATTTTTAAAACCCTCCCTGTGCTGTTAACGACCCACCCTTTGCATTAAACAGTCGTTCTATAATGTTTTTCAGCTGGAACTACATGTGATATCCCACCAGTTTCTTTAATAGAGTCATTCCTAAGCTGTGATTTAGCGTCAGTAAATTTCACTCGGATGTGGACATGAACAACACATGTACTGTACGTAAGAAACACTTGTAAATTATATATTTTGTCACCTACAGGCCTAGTCTAATACATGTAAATAATAAAAAAAGCCTCCTTGAAAAAACCCAAGAAGTAGCGAATCCGCGAAAGATGAACCGCAAAGTAGTGAGGGATTACTGTTTATCCGTAGCTCTTCTTCAGATACAACACTGTAGATTTAGAGAAACAGCACCACCAGTGGACAGGAGTTCAGTGATCATAAAATGACTATGAATTATTGGTGTTTTATTTATTGTTAATTAATATTGTTTTATTGTTAAGGTCTTTTAACTTTTTTTTTTATCTACTCCACTGTCTGTTGCATATTTTAAGTGCTACCACGTGGTGAAGTTTCATGCTCAAAGCTAGACCTATTTTTGGAAACTAATGTTAATGTCAATTCTGCATTGTATTTTTTGTATTTTTAATAAAAAAAATATTAGCCACTTCACCAACAAGGTCAACAAGCACAGATAGTTCTATGTAATCATTCATAGATTGAGGGGCAGCATTGCCTAAAGGTTAGAGAAGCAAGCTTGGGGCTAAAAAAGTCACTTCTTTAACCCCCAGGACTGCCAGGAAAAAAAAAAATAAGAACATGAGTGATAAAACAGTGTTTGTCCCCCCTCAACATCCATATCTAAAATGCCCTTGAGCAAAGCACCTTACACCAATCTGCTATCTGTGTACTGAACTGGCTGCCCACTGCTCCAGCTGTGTGTGACTAGTGTGTGTTCACAGCCACAGAGGGGTTCAGGTTTTGTAATTCCAACCTTTACCCATTCACAGGTATTTTACACTGTTATGTTAGGGGTAGGATATGGGAATTAAAGCTTGTTTTCCATGCTAGGAAAGCATCACCCTCTGCACACCCCTTTACCACCCCCCACCCCCACACACACACATACACTTAAGCTACGCATTGTATGAAAAGTCACTGTAACACCGAGCCTCTAATGGCTTACTCTTGGATTAGTAATCTGCTTATTTCTAACAATTATTGGAAGCAAGACTTTTGATTGTATCCAGCTCACATTCCTGATCCAAGCATTTACAAGTGGATCAGTGTGGTTGGAGCCAGCTTCATCCCAAACAATCTCCATGTGACACGATTGATATTCATGAAGCTATTTCCGTGATATTTCGGCAGGATCTTTAAATATGACATCTCCACAGAGAACCTCAATCATAACACGTCTAAAAACATGAGACAAAACCCTCACGCCACAATGGATCCCCCACCAGGCTGCCATCTCCCCGCTGATTGGAACTGTAATTGTGTGTTTGCAGAAGGAGCCCAGGTGCAGGGACATCCTGCTGCCTCGCTGTGAGATTCAGAATTGTCCAATCAAGCCTGGAGCTCCAGATGACGGGCCTGGTGAGGAAATTATCAACACTTGAGCAACAGATGGCTTTGGCCGTCACAATGGCCAGAATGGACATTCCATCCAGGAGGAACTGGGAGGTATCCCAGGATCTTCAACTCAAGGGTTCATAATGAAACTCTCATCCCACTTCAAGTTAATTGTCTCTAATAATGGTGTACTAACATAGTAATGATGCATGTAACAATGGTAAATGTGTGACAGTGTATCAACTGTGCTGTGACTTACACAAGCGTATATTGGGGTATGAGTTTTTAAATGAGCTGCTCTACTGTAGTGCATCTAGAACTGTGAATATGCCTCTACTTTCCCTGTTCTTACACTTGTTGTTATGGTGTAATTACTCAGTTATTAGATACACTGTATAGAGGACACACTAGCTCATGCTAGGAATTTGAATTATGATCAAACATGATGCTGCAACACCATCAAACTCCAAGCCTGGAGAAAATGGAGTGATATGAGATGTTAATAAAGTGCTGATGCTTAATCCAGATTAGTGAAAGCTCCAAGCATGGTGTTATTTTATTGTCACATTAATATTTTTATATATTTATATATTTTTTACTCAGCAGCTTCACAAGATAAGATTTTATTAAGGCATTTATGAGTGATTGATCCGACGACTGCTGCTGGATTCTTGAATAAATCACTTGAAAACAATTCGACTATTTTTATGAGTTCGATAAACTCCGTGTCTCAGGCTGCTCGGCTTTGATGGATCTGTGCGATGCCAGACGCCACTTTCTTCGGGGTTTATGACTTATGGCTGCTGCATTATTGATCACACGTGTCCTGGCAAGATGACCTTCACTCAGATCATTGACTGTTTATGCAAGCTAACGTGCCCGACTTTGGACGCTGTGTTATTTTTGGTTGTTGTTGCCGTCATTGCCGGAGGTGTTGTCGCATGACGGGAATAATTTTGGGCTTGTCTTTTTTGCCGAACTAGCGGTGGAGCTGTCGATTAGAGATGTAACATGACGGAGGAAGCCAATTAATGGTTTTAATTTAGCAGGGAGGCTAAAGTCGCCGAAGCACGGGCGGTGGCATCAACTGCTGTGTTTTGTAACACTCTGCAGATGGTTGGAGGGGAAAGAAAAAGGCGAGAGTGAGAGAGAGATAGAGCATGGGCAGATGAATGAAACCCATGCTGTCTGCAGGAAGGCCTTCCAGGAAAACAGGATCTGCACAAGTGACTTGCCAGAAGCATTTCATGCCCACGGCCATTTTCCACAAATATGATTTCCTCCCTCCTCTCTCTCTATCTCTCCCTCTCACGCTCTATCCCACTTCCTTTGTTCCCTTTTTTTCATTTCTTCAAAGGAAATCTATTAAATAGCTGCTAATGCATGAGTGGAAGATGTTGCAGCAGTGAAGTTTGGAATATGAGGTCCACATGCAGTTATCTTAAGGCCAGTGCTAGCTTAAGGTCACTTGGGAATGGATGTTGTTCCACTGCCAAATTCAGATTGAACCCAGCTTGGGGTGAAGTACTGAATACAATTTATTTGTGCTACTAGGTGCAGTAGCAATAAAGTTAGAGTTGACATAAAGTTAGCATGCTACTATTCTCAAGTTTCATCTCTTCAAACAACTGGCTGCTCAGGAAAAAACAACAAAAAAAACAAAGAAAAACAAAGACAAATGATGAAATAAGTAGCCTAACACACATGTGCACGCTCCATTATGAGCAATGGCAAATACATTGTTGCTAGATGACTGCTGGGAAACATCCTGAATACATAATATATAAAATGCTCCACATGTAAGGATTACACAGATGTCTTACTTAACAATATTACTGAGTTTTTTCCACTGCATGGTACCTACTCTACACCACTCTACTCAGCTTGTTTGTATTGTTTTTTGTTTTGGTACCCGGTACCCGGTTCATTTTCCACTAGCTCCCCTCACCCAGAAATGTAGTTATTGACATTGAGAAACACCATCTCTAATAGGAACAATGGGCTTTGGAAACTACAACAACTGCAGCAGAACTTTAAGCATTGTTTGCTTAATATTTATTTGCATGTTTTTTTTTTTTTGTTTTTGTTTTTTGTTTTTTTTTCCGTGACCAACAAATTCTTGTTGCACTGTCCAGCTCTCCTTGGATTCTTTCATCAGCCACTGATCTAAGGAGCATTTGAACCTCTTCAAAAGACCACAGCATGATTTTATGAGCAGCCATTGTGTCGGATAAAAACAAACATGATTTCTGCTGAAGCTTGGAGCTTTTACAGATGCCTAGTTTGTGCCAATTTTTATGGCCAATCAGCACTCTGCTGGATTTATACCTTATGTTTATTCCTTACTCATCTTTGAATCATGAACAAGCAGGTACAAAAAAGTTTTTAGCTACAGTTACATTTATATTGTAGGTTCCTCCTTGGTTCCATTGTTTACAGCAAGGGCAAACCAGAGTGGTGATGAGTCCTGGCTACTCCTTGGCTTCTACCCTCTGCCTGCAGTCAGAGCCAAGTCCCTGTGATCTGCGGTGTTTTCCATGTCCAGCACTGAAGGAGGAGTATGTGGGCCTTCGTTGAACCAGAGATTCGCAAAACAGTTCCCTTTGCTTAGGCATGCCTTAGTTAGCGACAGCTCTCCATATTTAGCATAAGATAATTGGTGTGATGAATAATTGACAGGCCCTGTGCCCCCTTGTCCGCTTGTACTCCACCCCCTAACATGCATTTTTCAAACACTCCCCCACTCAATTGAAGAGGGTTTATATACACTTTAATGCCCAGGGGTTGCGACCCTATGTGAGGTTTGCTTCATTTACAAATGAGATTGTTCTGGAAACCCACTCTACATTTGATTTATAGGAAAATTAATGTAACCTCGATGTTGCTACATAGAAATTGATTCATTGTTACTGAAGGAATATAGATGACGGTAGAGTTCAAAAAAAGCCTCCCAGACTTTCCCATGCCCAAAACGAGGAGGTGAATTCATCTGCTGGCCTTGTTTTCCAGACACGCTCGAGACTGGCACCTGACAAGCACGTCAAAGAGGAGCCATAATTCTAATCATTCCATCATGGCTGGCGGAGTGTGTCAGGTGAAAATGGCGAGGCTCAATTGCTACATGAAGATGAGAAGCTGTCCACCAGCTGTGGCCATCGCTTCCATGTTCATTGAGATTGACAGCACTTCCATTGTTTACAGGCTGGTGGAGCCAAAGGTGACCCATCTGTTCTCAGTGGACCGGAGCAGGACACGGATCTCCCACTCAAACTTGTCTTGTGTTCCTGGTCACATAGTGGAGGTCTGAAGTCTCTGGAGTCTCCAGCTCTGTCCAAAAGACACTTGGTCACCAATTAGAGCTTTCTCACCTTGATGCTGGAAAAGATAGGGGTTAGGACTCTGAAGAGAGTCCAGATCCTACTTATTTTTTCAGAAGATGTTTTTTTTTATGGACATGAAAATGTGAGTGTCAAATCTGATGTAGGTTTCACATGAATTTCTACTCAACGTGCAAAATCAGCCCCTAGCCCTAAACCCTACCTTAACTATAAACCTACCCCTACCCCAAACCCTAACCCTAACCCTAAATGTAAACCAAAATCTAAGCTACAAAAGGTTAGAAATTGCAGCGATTCTTGTTTGTTTCACACTATCAGTAACAACTTAACCCTAAACGTTAACCAAACCTTATCCTTAATCCTAAACATAACCATAAACTTAAATTTAAACCTAAAGTAAGCTCAAAAATATTGGAAACTGCAGTGTGTTGTGTTTGTGTAACATTCTCACAAACAGATTACGGCTATGTTTCTGTTATTCTTCCACAGGTACATAAAAGTGTTTGTTGTTTCTGAATGTTTGTCCAATAAATGCCCTTTTACTCTCTTAAAAATAAAGGTGCTACAAAGGTTTCTTTGAGCATTGTCATAAAACAACCACTTTGGGTTCCATAAAGAACCATGTTTGTTTAAGAAAGGCATATGTGAAAAACATTTCAAAGGTTTAAATACAAATCACTCAATCTTAAGTTTTTTTCATTATTTAAACATATCAACAAAAATGGTTCTTTAGGGAACCAATAGTGGTTCTTCTAAGGCATCGCTCACAGATCCTTTTGTAGCACCTTTATTTTTAAGAGTGTACCATTGTGTGACAATTTCAGATAAAGGAATTGATAGCAGTGTAATTTTGTTAATGAAAACTATGTTGAAAAATATTCACAAACTACTTGATTTTCACAAAGAAAGCTAGACAAGAACTAAATAAAAATATATGTTTGAAGATGTGAACTATGGCAAAATGTTTTGTCATTTTTATCAATGAATTAATACAAACTACAAATATGAAAAACTGATAAATGACCCACTATATATACAGGGGTTGGACAATAAAACTGAAACACCTGTTTCTAGACCACAATAATTTATTAGTATGGTGTAGGGCCTCCTTTTGCGGCCGATACAGCGTCAGTTCGTCTTGGGAATGACATACACAAGTCCTGCACAGTGGTCAGAGGGATTTGAAGCCATTCTTCTTGCAGGATAGTGGCCAGGTCTCTACGTGATGCTGGTGGAGGAAAACGTTTCCTGACTCGCTCCTCCAAAACACCCCAAAGTGGCTCAATAATATTTAGATCTGGTGACTGTGCAGGCCATGGGAGATGTTCAACTTCACTTTCATGTTCATCAAACCAGTCTTTCACCAGTCTCGCTGTGTGTATTGGTGCGTTGTCGTCCTGATACACGGCACCGCCTTCAGGACACAGTGTTTGAACCATTGGATGCACATGGTCTTACTGGTGCAGTGTGGAGTTAATGAAGATTGTACACCAGGCTGCTCCAATTTAGCCATGAAACCTACCACACTACAATGACAGGTGTTTCAGTTTCATTGTCCAACCCCTGTATATAAGATGCAATTTGGCATTGGCTGTCATGCCCAAAGATAATTCAGCTGTGAATGTTGAGGGAGGAGAGATCACTGTCCCCACCCCCACCCTAATTTATCCTGTCGGTCCAGCAGAACAAACCAGTGCCCCTCCACTCCCTCTCCCTCTCCTTTAACTTTTCAGCCACGGCTGGTTCATAAGAGTTTGTCACGATGGCAGTTACACAATAGTTGTGTGTTAAGAGCAGTGACATTCACTTCCCGATTCCATTACAAAGCAAACACACTATTGACCTGAGTCTGGAGCACCAGCATTCTGCTTCCACGAGCTGAACATTAGCCGAGAGCAACCATAAGCAGAACTGATTAGAGTATTAATAAACAAAGATGTTTCATCAACCCCCCCACCCCGTTCCTAATGAGTGTCCCTTAAAAACCTAAAATGTAATTTCCATTGTAATTTGCTTTGTATTTCACTCCCTCCGAACATACAAGAAGAAAATAACCCCTCTGCATGACAGACTGCGCAACTTCAAATTCAAAACACGTATATGTCCAAGACAACATTAATGCCATGTATAAATGCCATGGGCAGTGGATTGTTTTCTTCCATTGGTTGCTTAGTAACCTTGGCGCTGTAAGTGTGTGATTAGGTTCTCCTGAGCATCAGGCAAAAGCTTTCTGATACTTAATGCATTCGTATTCCAGTGCAAACCCCTTCCATTTATGTTTTTTTTTTCCTTTTTTTTTTTTCTTTATTTTCTTGTTCTGTTTAATTGAGGTCTAGCAATGGAGAGAGAGACTCCACTCTTGGCAGCCAGAAATACTCTACTTTACAAATGCCGTGCCACTGTTTTCCACTGGTCCCCATGTCGGACTAATGGGTGCATAAATAATACTTCCACAGAGTCTTTAACAGCTTGGATTAGCATACTAACAGGTTAAATATGGGAGGATGAGTAATGGATAATGGGATTATCTCTTCAGTTCATCGACTAATGTTGCACACAGTGAAGCGATTAGCCTCCGGTCGAGTCATGTTTCAGCCGCAGATGCAGGGCACACAACAGTTTCAACTGGTCAAGTCATTTAAAAGTCACTGGTGGAAAAAAATGCCAAACGTAACTGTAAAAGTGTGCAGTGTACAGTCTAAAAAGTTTGAATTCAGTTTCTGTAATCTCCACTTGCACTGTCTTCATACTGTAAATATTCCATAATATTCATATAACAGACAACAGTTACATTTTTTACTTTGATCTTTTGTGAAAAATACATAATGTCATTGTTAAATACACAAACCATTATGGACTGCACAGGTGGCCAAAGACTAGTCGGACATGGGGGAGCTCCCAGCACGTCGGGCAGCTCCACATTTTCTGTGATTTTCATTATTTATTCTGGGCTTTTCTTTTTGTTTGGGGCTTTTTGATTTTGGGTTGCACTGGGGGGCATTATTATGTCTTTGTGTGCATGTTTGAGATTGATGTTTGACAAGATGTCTGTCGGTCAGGGATGTTCACTGTCAGCCTGTGTTTGAGTACTGAAGTGTGGAACCCCCTGAATCTTGTCACACATCAAGCCCAAATACTGCCTGTCTTCTTTGCTCCTTTCTGCACTACACCCTTTTAAGGGCTATATCAAAGTCTCTTATTTGCAGTACGGCTACGTCTCAATCTCTGTCCTCGCATTTGTCACATTATTTAGAGTTTGAATGAATGGCAAAACCATGTTTCTCTCATGGTTTTTAATATAAATGCTATGATATATTTACAGTCTGTGTGTGTAAATATAAAATTTATATTTGCAAATAAAGCATGATGAAATATTGTTTATATTGCTATAATCTATCATACATTTATGTATGATAGATTATCCCACACAGACATGGGGAGAACACACCACACTCCTCACAGACAGTCACCCGGAGCGGGAATCGAACCCACAACCTCCAGGCCCAGTGACTGTGACACTACCTGCTGCGCCACCATGCTGCCCTAATTTTTATTTTTATTTATTTATTTAATTATTTATTTTTAATGGCATGGATTATAATACAGATTCTGTTTACTCTGCATTAAAATGCATCTCCCAATTTACTTCCCAATGTATGAACACAACAACATCATTTCCAACTTCTATCCAGTTGAAAACTGTTCTCACCTGCTGCTCCCAGTGTATTGTATGCCCTCAAACATCAGGAATAAACGTTTAAAACAGGCAGGGTATCATCTGCACTGGCGGAGGACGAGGTTGTGTCCTGCAGCTGCTGTGATTTCTGCAGTGGTCGGCACAACGACTCTCCAGATGTGTTTTTGGGCATGATAGAGAAGTCAAGACTAGAGGGAAAGTAATGTGTCCATATTTAAGCACACAGACTTCTTGTCATTCCTTCAACACATGATGTCGGACATTCAAGTTAATCTGTGAAAAAGACCAGCCACTGGTCTCCAGAAAATCAACACACCTGCGCTGTACCTCCTCTCAACCAATGTTTGTGTAACTCTATCCAGACACAGAAAATACTCTCTGTTTAAACATGTCTGACCACCTCTGACGACTGCTGGATTTGGTTTGAGTGATCTGATTGTAATCTGATCACACTGCGCCTTGGGGATGTTTACAGTTGGCTTTTAATGTGTACGAACGAAATCTGAACATGATCCAATCACCAAAAATGTATCTTAAAGCCAGGTGTAAACAGACCACCTATGTACCATCAAGTTAACACTGTCCAATGTTGTGTAAGGAAGCCACTCCGTGTTGTATGTTACAGGTGGATTAGATGCAGCAGTAGAAACACTAGCCACAGATGAGCTACTGCCTCTGACTTTACATCTACAAGGTGGACCACAAAGGCGTGTCTAATAAGTGAACAGTGAGTGTCTGATTACTTCCCAACAGGAACGATGTATCTAAAAGCAGAGGTACTCCCAAAATCAGGACATACTGTCTAACCACAGACGTGATCTGCCTCTGCGGGAGGAAGCTCCAAGAGCGTGGATACCATCAGTAGCTGAATTAGGAGGAGGTCAGATCTCTAACTATTTGTTACGAAGGTTTTGTTTTCATTTGGATTTGTTTTATTTATTTTTATTGTATCCCACACTTATTTGAATTTCCGAGTGAGCTAATGGGAACCCAGCAGTGAGTTTCATGCTGGGCTTTCCATTGAGAGCCCATGTGGTTTGAGTGTGTGTGTGTGTGTGTGTGTGTGTGTGGAGGGGGGGGGAGGTGGTGGTCTGGGGCAAAAAGGCCTTGAGCACAATGCAGCATAACTGACAGACACTCAAGATCCAAGGCAGCCTGCAATCACGCAGTTTGGGCTGGATTTTATTCTGAAGAGTTTCTTTATATCTTCCTCTTTTCAAAAGGGTCACTTTACCAACATCTGCCCAATTGACGGATCCCTGAAGTGGAGTCATGCAGGATCAGGGTTGCTACTGGTAGCTATGGTTTTGTGGAGTTGAGCGACCATGAAGATCTTGACTGTACATGAAATACATTTGAAGAATTCACTCAAAAACCTTGAGGTAGCAATTTGCACTCAAGTTTATAAATATACTTTAAATATTAGGTAATTTAAATTCTAAATGATTGATGATTAAAGCACTACCAGAGGAGGGGAAACAAGTCTGAGCCATTACTGCTAAAAGCAACCTTTATTTAGTGCCCTTAAAAGGGTAGAGCAAGTGTACAAGCAGCAATTTGCATTTGGTGTATGGAGGAACTGGCTGAGACTCGTATCTCTCTGTATCCTAAACTCCTGGAGGGTGAAATACACCCCCCCTTACCCTCCCACCTCCCATCCTAAAACAGACACAACACAAACACCTCTTTAATAACCCCCAAACAACCCAAAAACTAACCAAAAGGGCAGCCATCATGCATTCTGGGAGCTCCCTCGTGCACCTCTTAGCTCCTCCCACACAATAATTATGAATATTTTGCAAGTGATAAGTTTTAATTAATATTTTACATAAATACATAATGCACACAATGTAGTGTGCTTCTTACTGCAAAAATATTACTCAGAATAGGGTGAGTCTGAATAAACAAGGCTCTGAAGTACAGAACCCAATCAGTGGGAGTATTATTATATTGGGTCTTTTTCTTATTATTATTATTTATTTTCATTATTATTATTATGATTATTATTATTCAAAGTTCAAGGCTAACAGAAGTCTTCATCAGACCTTTGAAGGACACTCAGTGTTAGCCCACTGCAGGGGAGAGTATGAAAGCAATCACATAATAATTGCATTTCATGTAAAAAAAAAAAAAAGGAAAAAAAGAAAAGTGCTTTAAAGCTTATCCAAACGACAAACCTTGAGCTCTGAATGGCTGCTCACCTTTATTCGACATTCACCCTCTGTCGTGTTTACAGATGTAACGTTAACATTGCCTCGGCTCCTGGCTCTAATCATCACACCTTAGCGGTTATTTACAGACCATCTGGACCGCGCGGCCAAGGCCACAGACCTGTTTTGACTACGCAATTTCACACTTTCATTTTCTAAATAATCTAATAACAGCCAGGGTGCCAGGAGTCACCTTGTAATATTTTCAATCTGACAAAAAAAGAAGCTGGAACCAAGCGAGTAATAACAGATCTAGAAACAACTAGTGCATCACATTCACACGACACTGTACAATTCATGGTTTCCTTCTTTTAAGACTGGATTCAGCCAAGTCATAACCTGAATGGTCATCTATCTGACTAATGTGTTTGTGCACATAGACATACATTTCTGAGAGTTACTCAGTGTGAAATCCCATTCGCCTGTGTAACATTCTCCCAGTTTGCAGTTTACAGCACTGTTTCTGTAACTCCACTCCAGGTTTATAGCAGAAAGTTTACAAGCATTTAACAAAATCCCACCCCCAGTGATTAATGTTCATACAATTTCTATGAATCCTAATGTAGAAATGGTACAAATATCCGAGGCCCTTTTTTTCATCGTGTATGTACTCATTTTTTGGGAGATATCCTCTCTGGATTACCACAGAAAATGAAAACGCCTGACTCTACAATCATCCTCCCATCACCTTAATACAATAAAGCTGGACAGGATTCTAATTCCACAGGGATTTAGATACAGTCAGGTCAAGGTCAGTGCAGATACAAGGAAAGCCCTGTGCAAATGGACACAGATAATGGAAGACTCTCAAAGAAAGTCATAAGGGACCAGATCACTAAGTCATCAGAAAGGAGCCAGTGACATTGGAGAGAATAATGACCTGAATGTCCACTGTAAAGAACTTCAATTTCAACAGTTATATACTACTCGCATGAATGACACTTGAAATATGCTTATTATATTATAAACCTGGTTTTTAACCTTCCTCCTGTGTTTTTCTGTTACTATCTCTTTTGTTAATGAGTCGGTTTTGACCCGTGTCTTAAATGAGCCATAAGACCCCCTAAAAACAATTAATTATCAACCAATTTGTTTCTAACCTCTTGTTGACCTTGTTAGTCTTTCTTATCCATGAAAGGACTGGCTTTAATTGTTTATTGTTGTACACTGTAAACTGGAGATGTATACTCTACAAAACATGTCTGGCCTTACACATCTGGACATGTCTGTCTTTCCTTGTTTTGTGAAACAGACAAAGATTGAAGCCCCTAACTGAAGCTCAAGTGGTTGTAGGAGGAGCCAGCTGTAGGCTGTTGGTGTACAGTGTGTTTATGAGTTCAGATTTGGCACTTGTTTTTGTTTTCTGATTTAAAATTATACCTGGGTCGAAATTGACCCTAACAACAGAAAAGCCATAATTTTAACAAGATAATTTTATAATTTAGAAAAAAATATATATATTGTATTATTTTGTTGAAATAGAAGTTTCTGATAAAGTCAAAAAGTCGTGATGCAATAAACAAATTTATAAAGTACTTGTATGCATTTACAACCTAAAAACAGGTTGGTCAAGATTAATGTAACTAATACAGAAATAACAGTTTATAACTATAGTAATAATATTAAAATGCTATATTTTTTTAGTTTTCCAGTAATTGAGTCTTTATCTGAGTAACCTGAGGTTATTAAAACGTAGCCTTTTTGCCAATTTTAACTCTCTTACCTAATAGCATGATATATATTATTAATTAATTCATTCATTATCTGTAACCCTTATCCAATTCAGGGTCGCGGTGGGTCCAGAGCCTACCTGGAATCATTGGGCGCAAGGTGGGAATACACCCTCGAGGGGGCGCCAGTCCTTCACAGAGCAACACAGACATAGAGCAGGAATCAAACCCACAACCTCCAGGCCCCTGGAGCTGTGTGACTGCGACACTACCTGCTGAACCACCGTGCCGCCCCATGATAGATATTATTATTATTATTATTATTATTTTTATTATTATTATTATTATTATTATTATTATAATTATTATTATTATTATTTGTTGTTGGTGGTGGTGTTTTATAATGGTTATTTTTATCAAAAAGCTAAATCTACAAGTACCATTTTTATTTAGAGATTGCTCCTTTGTAAAGTTAAGCTAAATCTTGCTAGAAAACATTGAAATCTGTAATCTGTACTTGATCATTCCTAGCTGTTATTCATAAAACACTCTCAGAATTGTTTTAAAAGTTAACCAGACACTGTTTTATAGGGTCTCATGGATGGACATCTATCCTAATATCTTAATATGTTTCGAGAACATCCCCTGGTGTTGCAGTTTTTCAATTATTCAAATGTTTTCTTCTCATCCACTTTTCTGGATTTCTATGAACATACACATATTAAACATATATGTGAATCAGTTGTAGGTTACATGTCAACCCTCACTATTCTTAACAAGACTCTGATGTTCCCAGGAACAACCACCAGGGACCAAGTGGGACACCAGCACCGTCTGCATTATGGAGAAAGTCCAGTGGGGGGTGGAGCTCCTGTCCCAGCTGAGGAAGATCAACTTGCCTCAAGCATCGACTTGGTCTCTGCATAGTACATTCGGCCAGACCTTTGTTCTGATTGGTTGTTCTGCATTGGTCCTCACTAGGAAAGCAGACCAGGCTGAAATCTCCGTTGTGAATGGGTGGGGCTGTTGTGTGAGCTGCTGTAAAGCTGAAGATGTGACTGTCAGTTAATGTTACATCACATAATAAGGCCACAGCACATACTGTGTATGGACTGTATGGATTGGAAAATTGATAGCAGGCTTTGAAATTTCCTAAACTTCAGGCATGGACTAAGTTGACCTGATTTAGTTGTAGAAATAAAGTTATGTACATAGCAGATTTGTATAGTAGTTGTATACTACAGACTCTTGTAGCTCACTCGCATTTCTTCTTTGTTAGAACTGCCAAGGTTCCAGGTGAGAGATGCAAGATGTCAAGGATGCTACTTGTAGCTAGCTTTGGTCAGAATATCGGCAGACATCGTGGGCTCCTTGGCCAATTATAGTTCGCTCGCTAACTACTCACACGTAGCTCCTCTGACAGCTTATTGACTTGTTTACACCCGGTTGTTCCTTTCCCCTTTTTATTGTGCCTCTCAAATTGCTCTGAGACGCAAACTCAGTCAATTACCGACATCACACGTCCGTGCAAAAGGATCCAGACGCCGGGCTGAGGACATTTCACGTGTAATGAGACGTCTTCCCTCACACACCTGCAGTGAAAAGAGGCCTCCAGCTCCTGTGAAAATAAAACAGCTCCATCTACAAACACACATCCGTCATGTTGCTGGCGACAGTTGGAAATTGTGGGACTAGTGCTTTTTAAGAATAGTGAAGTGTTTCCAACTGTTCTGACACTGTTTACCTCCGCTCAGCCACATGTGAGACCTAATTACCGCTCGGGAAAAGGGATTTTAATATTAATAAATATCAAAATAATTACTCTTTGATCTTGAACTTGCTTTTGTCATGATTCTTATCACTTGTGAATCTTATTAGTAGCATTCTTTTTGATGCTAATATACTTTATGAAATCAAATATTGCGTGTTATAGTTATTTGTTATAGTATTAAGTAATAAACATATAATGCCTATAAATATATGTTCAATTATATAATTAAACAAACCTATCTTCATATTGCAATGTGTACTGTCCATATTCCAAATTGTGTGGTTAGCCTTATCCACTATAAAGTATAACAAGTTCATTTATTACATAGTAGTTACATACATTGATTTGATCATTTGTGTATTTTCTCTTGCTTTTGTTATTATTCTTATTAAACCTTTACAAATGAACATTGGTTTTACTCGGCTGTAGTATCTAAAGTGTGCAATGACTATATTGTGCCAATACTCAATATTAAATGTGCTAAGTAATTAGTGGGCGGCACGGTGGAGCAGCAGTTAGTGTCGCAGTCACACAGCTCCAGGGGCCTGGAGGTTGTGGGTTCGATTCCCACTCCGGGTGACTGTCTGTGAGTGAATGTGTATCTGTGTGTCTGTGTTGCCCTGTGAAGGACTGGCGCCCCCTCCAGGGTGTATTCCTGCCTTGCGCCCAATAATTCCAGGTAGGCTCTGGACCCACCGTGACCCTGAACTGGATAAGGGTTACAGATAATGAATGAATAAGTAATAGGTATCATATATTATATAATTGAGTAATATATATATATGGGGCGGCACGGTGGCGCAGCAGGTAGGTGTCGCAGTCACACAGCTCCAGGGGCCTGGAGGTTGTGGGTTCGATTCCAGGTCCGGGTGACTGTCTGTGAGGAGTTGGTGTGTTCTCCCCGTGTCCGCGTGGGTTTCCTCCGGGTGCTCCGGTTTCCTCCCACAGTCCAAAAACACACGTTGCAGGTGGATTGGCGACTCGAAAGTGTCCGTAGGTGTGAGAATGTGTGTGTGTGTCTGTGTTGCCCTGTGAGATATATATATATATATTATATATATATATATAAACAGCATATTCAACATGTATATATTATGATTTTTACAGTTACTACGTTGTTATCAAAGCAGAATAAAGCATTACCTAAATATGCAATAAACATAGATTCAAATGAAGGTTAAGCATGGCTTGATCTCAGGGTAAATGTATACATATCTGACTAAATGATCATCCCCAGATTCTGTACCATGTATAAAAATATATGTACTCAATATGTTCTGGGAAGTTCACTTACATTCCTGGCTGCAAAATGTGAACAATTAAATATTCCACCTTTATTTTGCCTTAAACATAACCCTAAGCATAACTATAAGTTTCTAACAGACTAAAAATAAAACAGCAGGGGCTGTATGCATATCTCACTCCAGAGAGTGTCGAAACCCTAACCTTAAACCTAACACTTACCATAACCTCAGATGCCTACTCCTCTCATTTCGTATTACAACATACAACTGTTTTAAACTGAAAGATAAACGTCTGGAGTTGAAATGGGTTTGGGAAAGGGAATGGGCTTGACATTGAGGGTCAGACCATAGTGAATGTGAAAGGTCGACACCACTACTCATCACTGTAGTAATGCAACAAAGGGTATTATAATAATATGTATATTTTATATAATAAACACGGTTCAAATTCAATTGTTTATGCAAACTGACTTTTGATCTAACCCCAGGAATTAGAGCAAGCACTGGTCTCCGTTTGCATTCTGCAGTAAAACCTTTTTAAACATAAACAATGCCCCATTTGCACATCAAGCGCTCGTTGCACACCATTCGCAGGCTTTTTGATTTGTTACCACCCTGAGCTAGACCTGGGGCATCGGTGGGCTTTTAATACACATGCATTATTTGATAATACATGAATAAAACACAGCGTGTGTGTGGCCTCATCTTGATTTTGGAAAACAGTAAATTAAATAAATAAATTAATAAATATTTTAAAACACCCAAAGCTAGTCCTGGGGTTTTGGCAGTGGGGAATTATTATTAGTATTTTTTGCTGTTTTATAAAAGCAAATGCCTTATCTGATGTGTCCATGAATAAAACAAACAACCTGTAATCTTACAAAGATGAGGGCTTTCTTTATGTGTGTTTTCCTATTTTCAGGAACGGTTCCGGAGTCGGGAATTAGGGTTTTGCAACGCTCCAGCGCCAACGGCCAAGGTTTCTCCAATTTTCTTCTTCTTCGTCTTCTTCTCCCTGCTCACACTTTTTAGCCTGTTCTTGGGAAAAGTGGCTGCAGAGCCAATTAGCAGCAGCTTATGTAGGCGTATTCCTCGGCGTACACACGCGTTTCCTCTATCGCACCCCTATGCCACGTGAAGTTCCAAACCAGGAGCTCGCTCTGACCTTTTTTCTTTTTTCCATCTTTCTTCTTTCACTTCCAGCCAAAGACTTTTATTTTTCTTCTATTCTGAAAGCCCCTGGGGGTCTTAGAGTTGTAATCAAACGTCAGCGCTGAATACAAAAAGTGCACGTGTGTCATTCTGCAGCCAGTTCATTCCACTCCACTCCACTGCCACACACGACCAATCCTGGCCCACAGGCGGCAAACCAAATCAAACCAAATGCACCAAATTACGCCATCGCCCTCCCTCTCTCCTCTCTCTCTAACTCTCGCTTTCTCACCCACCGCCGCTCTTTCTCACACTCCTCTCAACCACCCTCGTTTCTCACATCTCTCCTTTTCCTCCGTCTCCATCTCCACCTGAATTATGCATGGCTCACTCCATCACTCATGCTGTTGCTCTTTCTCTCTCTCTCTCTCTCTCTCTCTCTCTCTCTCTCTCTCTCTCTCTCTCTCTCTCTCTCTCTCTCTCTCTCTCTCTCTCTCCCAGTCTCTCTATAAAGGAGGGGGGGGCGCGTACCTTTCCTGGTAATTAGAGCCACTGAGCATCTGCACAGAGGTGAGTTATGGTGTCTGCTGGAAGAAAAAGACAAAAAAAACTTCTCAATGAAACAGAAAAAAAGATGTGCTCATGAGAACCCTCTTCTGCAGCTCATCATCATCATCACCATCATCATCATCTCAACGCACTGCTTCCTCTGAGGAAGAGGAGGATGAAGATGGAGACGAGGATGTAGATAAAGAAGGAGATGAAAAAGGGGGAGATGATGCTGAAACAGAATACGACAATGAGGGTATCTATGTATCAAAAGTTTGAAAAGACCAGTCATATACTCCACTGATGCGGCCATTATACTGACACCTAGTGTACTGGATGTGTCTGAATCACTGCACACAGTGATTCCGGGTAGGCTCCGGATCCACCATGACCCTGACCTGGATCAGCGCTTACAGACTATAAATGAATGAATGAATGAATGAATGAATGAATGAATGAATGATTCTCATATATAAGCAATACGTTCTTAAATAAATAAAAATAAGGAAGAAAGAAAGAAAATGTCACTGAAAATAGCATAGATCCTCAGTTTGATTCCCAGCTCAGGTTAGTTTGGGGTGTTCTCCCTGTGTCTGCATGGGTTTCTCTGGGTGACTGTGTGATGCCCTGCAATGGACTGCCACCCTGCCTAGTGTCCAGTGACTCTGGCTAGGCTTCGGACCTATAACACCCCGAGCAATATGAAATATTTACCAAAGGTAAATGAATGAGCGGTTAAATACAGTTTGCTAATATGATAGTTCTGTTATTTCCGGTGCTGAAGAGAACTCCCAGAGCGTCAGACCAACATCACATCAACATCAGACCTTGTCAGATCTCTAAGAACTTCTTGTGCGAAATTAGATGCTTGACAAAGTTAAGAAACGCTGATCAAAGCCTGATCAAAGCAACGTTCAAAGCAACTTTCCAGAGGAAATTGTTGAAAACACGTCTCAAAATAAGTCAAACTCGCAAACGTGTTGGGCTTTAATGCTCATACCCACCTTCAATTCCCAGAGCTCTCTAACTTTACCACAGCAACAAACAACATAATTCAGCCCATCTGATCAAAATATACAGCAATTAGACTCCACTGACCACACAGGAGCACTTTGATGCTCCGCAGATAGAGATAGAATTACACGTGTTGCTCTGCATACTTCATTGGCCACCTTTGTTTCACCCCGTTCTTCAAAGATCAGGACCTCCATAGGACCACAACAGAGAAGGAATGATGTGGTGGAGTATTAGTGTGTTGTGTTTGTCTGATTGGATCAGACACAGCTGTGCACTGCTGGACTGGGAATAGTCCACCGAGGTGTCCACTGTCCACTGATGAAGGACTAGAGGACGAGTGACACACACTGTGCAGCGACAGATGAGCTACTGTCTCTGACTCTACATCTACAAGGTGGACCAACGAGGGAGGAGTGTCTCACAGAGTGGACAGAGAGTGGACACAGGGTTTAAAAACTCCAGCAGCACTGCTGTGTCTGATCCAGTCAGGGAGAAATGGGGCAAACAATGGAAAGCAGTGGATGGACTAGAGTCTGTAATAGTGGAAATAGACAGTGCTGCTCTGGTCAGTGGAGCTGAGAAAATATAAAGGTGGCTTTAATATTATGGCTGATTGGTGTATATTTTATATAAAAATGTACCTGCACTAAATTCGAAGCTTTAAAAATGCCAAACAGAATGAAGCATGAGGCAGGGGTTGCATCATTTCATCATTTTATTTTCCTTTTTTTCCAGTTCATTTTCAGTCATGAAGTGAAACAGTGAGATAAGCAGAGTGTCTTGTGTGTGTGTGTGTGTGTGTGTCTGTGGGGGGGCTCCTTCTTTAGACTCCTCATCATGTGGCAGAATCTGAAGTAAATTTGCAGTAATTGATTCTTCCACCTGAGGGCAGTACTTAATAATTTAACAGCATGCGAAATGAATTATCAATTAGTAAAATTAATTATCTTTGCAGTGAGCTCATTTCCAAAAGAGACATTATTCATTCTGAGGGGACGTTTGGAGGAGGGGGTACCTTGAGTTTGCAGGAGTTTTAAAGCAGTTTAAAGAGTCTATTTCTGAAAGATTTCCAATACTTCATTACATCAGCAGATAACAGTTGTGAGCGTCCTGGCAGCTGGGACACTGGGGGGGTCCCTTGGTGAGGACACGTTTGGTTGATGTCGTGAAGTGAAAAATAAGTATGACAAATTTATGACTGTTCATCTGCTCAAAATAGTTTAAAAGAATGAAAAGTAATTTTAACCACGCAATGAGAACATTGATTTAAAGTAATAATTTATGATTCGTATGTTTTTTTTTTTGTTTGTTTTGTTTTGTTTTCTATTTTCTTTGTGGTCCCTGAGTGAACCAGTTTATGCTCCTTAGAGTGGGTCCCACAGATGATGGCAGTCATGTTTCAAATAGGTTCAGGATGGAATCTCTGACATATCCAGACCCCTAGGTGTCAGAATAATGGCTGTTTCATTATTTAAATTAGAGTCATTAGAAAAAAGGGGTGAATTTAACTTTTTTAATTTTTCATTTCATTGTCTATAAGCGCTTATCCAGTTCAGGGTCGCGGTGGGTCCGGAGCCTACCCGGAATCACTGGGAGCAAGGCAGGAACACACCCTGGAGGGGGCGCCAGTCCTTCACAGGGCGACACACACACTCACACATTCACTCACACACTCACACCTATGAACACTTTTGAGTCACCAATCCACCTACCAATGTGTGTTTCTGGACTGTTGGAGGAAACCCATGCTGACACTGGGAGAACACATCAAACCCCTGACTGAGGGTCATCCAGAGCGGGGCTCAAGCCCACAACCCAAGGACCCTGGAGTTGTGTGACAGTGCCACTACCTGCAGCACCACCGTGCTCACTGCCCCTTTAACAAATTGAGAAAATATATACATATATACAAACTGTGTATTGTGCTTTCATTGCAATATTTTTCCCCCAATCAAACACACACACATTCAAAAGACAACAGACCCTTAATGCAGAAGGGAATTATCTATAACACTACACCTTCCCTTTTTTTCTATCACCATCCACCATCAAACCTGCATCTTGAAAGCCCCACCCACTTTCTGAATCCATGTAGTAGAGACTGCCAAAAATTCTCATCCATGGCCCTGACTGATAATTTCACTAACAATGACATGTTAATCATGTTTGTTATTAAATGAAAGGGGGGGTCATTAATCTGTAACAATACATTGAAACATAAAACGGCTTGTATCTTCTGAGAGATAGGAACGTTTGCTATATTACAAAAATAAAACATGACACTTGCCTGTTAGCTTTATTTCACTTTGAAAAATCAACAAAGCCGTGTTGTCCTAATTTAACCAGAGGTTTCTACTGGATGCAACAAGACTCCACTGCCGTCTAAAATTCCCAAATTCAAAACGAAGAGTGTTACGGCGTCTATTAACAGAGGCTCTTTGAAGAAATCCTTCATGCCTGCACATATTCTGAACAACACACATTTTTGAAAGTGCTGCTTAATATTCCTCAAGGCTATCGTGAGAGGGAGAAAAAACCCTTAAACAGCGAGTATTAAAAATAATCAGTTATTGTGAGCCTGCAGTTTTTCTTTTTTTCTTTTGGCCACGTTGCCCAAAGCAAACTGCTTTATAATTTCTGCTATTTGAAGAGGAGATGCGGAGGGTGTGTTTTGGGCTGGAAATGTCCATAAAGATAAAATAAATTAATCCAGGGAAGAATGGATGAAAAACCGAAAAAACACTACCTTCCTAAAAACAATAATAAAGAAAATATAAATGATCTGGCTCAAATCCTGCAGCAAAAATAAAGCAGATGATAAAAGCTCATATTGTTCTGACATTGTTTTGTTCTGAATAATTGAGAAAAGCTACAGTATTGTCCATATTGCAAAGAATACAGGTTTTCTTAGATAAAATAATAGTGCAGTCCTCTTTGGCTCACTCCTGAATGCAAATGGCTGTTGTTCAGCTGCTGTAGTTATAGAGATCTCCGCCGCAATTTACCACAGAACACGCAGTTCCACACATTATCATCATTTTCTGCATAAAACTGCACAAACACGTGGATTTTCACTGCACTCTCATTCCTATAAAGCTTTAATTCTGCTCTGTCTCTAAATGTGACACGTTATTATTAGTGCTGTATTACAACAACAACAAAAATGAAAGAAACTAAAACTATAATTCAAATAATTTACATCAAAATAATATATATAAAACCATGTCATAAACATGCCATAGCCTTGTAATAATCATCTCAACTTCATGCCATAACCATGTCATGAGCTCATGTCTGTTTTGTGTACAATTATATAACTTACATATAGCGTTCCTAATATTTATTTGATGGACATCTCACAACCTCCATAGCAACTACCACAAAGCTGACCACAGCTGAGACTTAGTGGAATGAGCCGATATGTCAGTGGTCATGAGATGTTCATGTTTGTCTCATGTAGCTTTACAAAAGCTGTCTTTTTGTACATTCTTCCCACTTGCGCACACTAACTGTTATGTAAGAAGATTCAGAAAGAGTGGCCCCCTTCCGTTCCTGACCTATTCTTGTCCAGTTTTATCAAGGGAGCCAGACACATAATAGATAGAGAACAGATTGTCATCTCAGGCTTATTCCATTCTAAAGCTTATTATGAATATGTGAGAGAGGGCAAACAGAGTGCTACTAATGATATAGAATAAGACCCATGCCTTGAAAAGTCTAAAATAGAATATCTGGGCAAATTAAATGATGGCACAAAGTCTGAAGTAGACCTTAGCGATCTTGAGTAACATGGCTTTGGAAATCAAATACTCAAATATGGAGCTACAATGAAACATCTGGGCAGCTTAAGAAGGTGGGGGGCAGTTTGGTACACTGTAAAAAATGTCTGTGAATTTTACGGTGGAAAACTGTAAAGCCATGACAGTAAATGACTGTAAACTCTAAAAAGGTTGAAAACAGTTTCTGTAACAGTAAAATACAGTAAATACTTTTATCAGCTAAAATACACATTTTTACATCTCTTTACTGTAAAATATACATTATTTCACTGTTAAACACACAAACCATTAGGGGGCGGTACAAGTGTCCAAGGACTGGGAGGAGCTGAGACTCATTAGGGAGCTCCCAGCATGCTTTGCTTCTCCATATTTTCTATAGTTTCTTTGTTTTTTTCTGTCTTTGAGACGTACTGATCAGTCTCCTTTCTCTAATTTGTCACACAATTTACATGTTTATTTTATAGCAAAACAATGTTTCTTTGTTATTTTTATGTAAATACCATGTTTTTTTTACAGTGTATATCTGTTTTTACCTTAAATGTAAAATTTATGATTGACAAAAACGATTTTTTTACAGTGTGTTTAGTGTCATAAAGTCACATGATAGCCATATAAACTAGTCAACATCTGTTGAGGAAAGTGTACCTATTGTGGAGTGGTCTCCTCCAAGTGTGTTGAGGTTTGTCAGGTAGCACCTAGCATCATGTGTTCATCATGTTCACAGCGCAGACAAAACAAGAGACTCTAGCTGTTTTTGTATCTTCCAGAAGTCGGAGAGACAGACAGTTAACTCTACTGATGCATCCTTGATGAACACAAATAAGACAGCTGTGTTGTATGACCTTGACAAATTTTAGCCATGATCCTAGTGATGAGATGTCGGCATGTTTTTTTGGTACCATTCCAGTGTAATGTAATTCTGTTGATAGTGGTTACTTCATTTCACAAAGATAGACCTATATGAGTTTCAATACTTGTTGCTAGGGATCTAGAGCTAGTGCTTGAGTATTTCTCTTGTTTTGAGCCTATCAAATGTCGCATTAATATAATAAAATCTGTGCTGGACTGACTCTGGTTTGGTCTGTTATTTGGTTTGCTAAGGCTGCTTTATGTGTGGTACAGTTATAATAAAACTGTTGCTTTTTGGGAAAGCAAATTTCAAACCTCACTACACACACCACTGAAATAAAGGCAGCTGTTGAAATCATTTCTACAGTTTGAAGGCAACAGGGTTAGAAACCATTCTAGAATATTAATCAGTCTGGAAGAGACCACTGTAGATCATGCATTTCATTGTTCATAGTACAGACACTTGGTTTTGCTTTTCCATTCGTCCTTTCATTCAGGTAATGTGGAATAATATGGATTTCATCCAGGACTTCCAGTCTATCCTTTCTTCAATCAGAAGAGTATCAACCCATCCTGTTCTTAAGATAGGGAACTATTCCAGCAGTATTCCACAGGGGGGGGTTAGGTTCTAGAGATCTGTACAGCAAGTTGTAACCCTACCTTTGTTTGCTTATGTGCCAAACTCTTTTCAAGCCTATGTTCTTGCTGCAGAAGGTCAGGGGCTGCTTCGGTAATAACTAGACATTGTTACTGTCATTATCTCTGAACCGAAGAAGTCAGAGGATATTTCTGTCTTCCTTCCTCATCATAAAAGTATGGCGTATGCTGTGAAGGCCACTCGCTCAGAAATTCCACCCTGCTGCTAGATATTAGATGTTAGAGAACAGCCAAAATGGTGAGTAGTAGAGTCAAATGTGACATGTAACTCAGCCCAGCTTCTGTGGGTGGTTTGCTGTGAGTGTTGATACTAGGCTCTACTTCCCAGCAACGGTGGAATTAGTTTTGGATTGTTTTGAACATTTCTGTAGGAAGTGGGTGGGGGTTATGTTCAAGAAGTAGGTGAGTAAAGCCCCTTTCACACATGCATGGTAATCCAGAGATATTTCAGAGTTACCCACAACATTGGTCCCAGACTTTACCTAGAGTTTATCTTCCTCACGCCCTGGAGTCAGCACATGTGGGAAATGTTCAGGTGTTTCTCCTGCACAAAGCATTCCATGGTTCATCAACAGTATCCCTGTTGCCTCTCGCTGTGCGCTCTGCATGTGTGAACTCTCCAGACCGGATACTCTAGAGTTTCTCTAGAAATTCTCTGGAGTTCATGTCTGAAGGAGGCATTAAAGTTGCTCTCGGTCGCCGGGAGACATGGCCTTGGTGTATGAAAAGGAAGAGAAGCTGCCCAGTTGTGAGAATCTGTGATGAAAATCTCTTTGTCCAGCCATTGAATGAACTGCCCATTGTCGGTATAAAAAGTGATCTAATTAATGGACAGAGGGGAGTTAGCTAGAGCTTCAACAAGTTCACGTTAGGTTTTCAAGATGTAACTAAGATTCTACCGACCCAGAAAACAACTGTTGACATTGAAATGTATTTTCCAAAGATGGCCAGACATTGTAAGAACATTGAAATTTGGTGAAAAGGTGTAAGCTGAGAAGACATCTACACAAACATAGCCCTCTGTGTCTAAAATTGGTTAAAAAGTGAGGAATGCCTTGAAAATTGACATCTGTCTTTGGCTAAATTTGAACAAAATGGACCCACCACAGCACAAATTTAAATTCCTATTGTTGGGCAAAATAAAGAACCAACTGGATTTAGCCCAAAAACTATGTCCATGTCACATCTGGTGGTTGGTGGCTAGAGAAGCTAATAGGGGTCTGAACAGCTGAGCATAAAATGGATGGTATGGGAGGATATGAAGTTGCACCAGAAAGGTTTTCACATCAACAATTTCTCACAGACATAAGTTGGATTCAAGTGCACATACTGGGAGCATAAGGTCAAGTTCAAATAAGAAACTCAGAACCTGGAGAGACTTGCAACCGGGGTTGTCAAGTACAACATAGACCTTCAGTGACTAAGGCTGTCCATTGACAAACATTATTTCTTCTCTAAAGGTATGACACTGTCAGGTAAGCAACATCCCAGTGTGGTTTCCAGGTCTTTCCAGAGGTCAGCTAGTTTTCTTTAAGTCTTAGTCAACTTGAGGAACATTGAAACTTGTTGAGGAACATTTATTCTGACAAGTCTTCCAAAAGTGGCCCTGCAATTTTAAAACACTTCTCAGAGCCAGTAACAAGCACTTCTTAAAATGATTCCCCAAAGAATCCAGCCTTTCAGTTAGAACATGATTATAACAGTGTAATAAAAGCAATAATGACAACCTGACTGAAGGGAAAAAAGAAAGAGAAGGCTGTAGCATTTTGGCCCTCAAAATGTATTTCTTGTTATCATTCTGTAGGGTTGATGCTTTTGTTCTGTCATGCACAGCATTTGTTTTTTGTTTTTTTTAAGCTGGTCTATGGGAGGTTTTAGAAACACTCACCTTGATGAATGTGTCCTCATATGACTTATCTGCTGAATGTTGAGTTGTCCGCCATTGTCCACAGGGTTTTAAAAGGCATTCTGGTTTAGAAAGTAGATCAGTTTGACGTCAGCTGTGCACCATTCAAGTTTTATGTATTTAGTGTTATTCTTCTCCAAGAAAATACAGCTGTGCAATGACAAGAATAGATTCACGTCCTAGTTTTGTAGCTTCATGTGATTGAAGGAGACCTAACTACTACTCTCATTCATTCATCTTTGGTAACCACTTCCAACTTCATCCTCAAATGTGTGGTGGGTCCAGAACTTACCTGGAATCACTGGACACAATGTAGTGAGATTTGTTGTTTTCTTTTGTTGTCTTTTTTTTCATATTTTATTATTATTATCATTGTTTTATGTGAGAACCATTTCTGAGGCTGTGTTTATGTATTTTTTCATGTTTTCTCAGCTCCATATTAGAGAATGTGATGCACCAAACTCATCAGGGTGTTGCATCCCGCTTCGTCCCACAATGCCACACTGTAAATAGAGATCTGAGGCTACAATATCAAAGCCTTCCCTGGATGCTTCCACAATGCTGTGCGGTGCTTACAACAGGGAAATGAGGGAGATTCATTACGCCGGTGTGGAGGAAAAACGCTCCTTTTGCTGCTGTTCCTTTTCTCTGTGGGCGGAAGTGTTTACTGTGATGATCACAAAGCTGCACTTATTCACCACAGAAACACACACAACACTAACACTCACACACACACGTTTTCCCATCTGTCAGGCCTTTTTTTTTTTTGCCCATGCACATTTACATTATGTTTTCATGGGCTTTCATAACATTACAGTTGGCCCAGAGCTCCTCATTTTATATTGATGTACTTTAATAATGGATTCCCTATTGGCAAACAGTCCCATCATCTGATCTTTTGGTTTAAAGGCATCTATCAGTTCTCCTGGTCCCTCATGTACAGTTTCCACTCCCTCTGCAGAAGCTGTTACTGTTGACTTTACTTGCACCACCGCAGGTGCTTTCTTTCACTGTGAAATCATTATTGGAGAACGCTGGAGAATGTGTTGTATACATGTAATAGAAAACTACCGTCTCACATTTGGCGCCAAGATCAGACTGTCACTTTGTTTAATTGGTGAATCCTTTCTGGTGTTTATTTAACCTTTACATAAAGTCTGTCTCTTAATTCACACCCGGTGGTCTTACCTGGATATGTAAGCTTTCAAATGATGTATTCATTAGACAAATACATGCAGGGACCACAACAGAAAAAGACATCTGGCTGGTGTTGTATGTACATATACACTGCAGGTTTAGCACTACGTGTTAAATAGTGGTGTTCTCCCTGTGTCTGTGTGGGTTTCCTCCGGGTGCTCTGGTTTCCTCCCACAGTCCAAAAACACACGTTGGTTGGTGGATTGGTGACTCAAAAGTGTCCGTAGGTGTGAGTGTATGAATGAATGTGTGAGTGTGTGTGTTGCCCTGTGAAGGACTGGCGCCCCCTCCAGGGTGTATTCCCATCTTGTGCCCAATGATTCCAGGTAGGCTCTGGACCCACCACGACCCTGAACTGGATAAGGGTTACATATAATGAATGAACGAATGAATGAATGAATGAATGAATGAATGAATGAATGTTAAATAGTTAAGCGTTTAAATTAAATAAAATCAATGAACCGGTCAACCAATCACCAATCACCAATCTTGTTGCACAGGCACCTGTACATCCAGGAATGGAAAACTACACTTTATAAACCTTTGTAGGAATCCTGGGACTAGTTTTACAGTCAAACATATGAAATATAATAAAATTTTTAAACCAGGTTGCTTTGAAGGTTCTGTAAGGAATCATTTAACCAAACTTTTAAGACTCACAAAGACTTCACATGATGAAGATAATTCTACAGCACTGACCAAAAACATGCTATAAATCCCTTTTTTTAATATTTATTTATTTCTTAATTTTTGAAACAAAAAATATACAACAAAAAATATTATATGAAAAAGTGGCAATGATTTTATAACAAGGCTGAACAAAGTGAAAATGGTGCCATTATTCCCAAAACAATTATAAATATTATATTTTTGTGACATAATTCTCCAAAACTCCAGTGTAAATCAATCCCACAGGTGTTAAGGCTCTTGACAGCAAAGAGGGGCACACTCTCAATTGATACCCCTCATTTGTTGTATCACATGATACAACAGGGTCCATCAAAAAACTGAGGGACTGTCCTTTTGTGGAGAAAGAATTGTGCCCACTAATCAAGCCCCTGGTATGAGATAACTACCCCGGTAGCTCAGCCTGTTATACATGCGCTAGTATCGCTGGTCTTATTTCTGCAGTTCCACCAAAGGCACTGCGAGCGCATGATTTTGTTCTTAGTTTGAAGTCATGCAGTGTGGTAATTGGATGCATTTTCTTGCAGCATTTCTCTCCTCTGAGCTTTCTTTTCTTCTCTCAGTCTCCCTCTCTCCAGGGGACTATGACAACAATTCTCCATTTCAGTTAAGCTAGCCTCCGAGGCTCTTTCTCCTGCATGTACTGTGTGGCCGTATCGCTGCCTGTGCAGCAGGAGAGTACCGGGAGATTTGCGAGGTGTTTCATAAATTCTCGGCAAGGGATTAGACGTCTAAAAGGAGCGAGTTTTTATCTTGTAAGATCAGCCCGGCCTATATGTTCTACCTCTCCGCCAGACAATGAGGAAGACTCCAGAATAGCTTCATAAATTCAGAATCTGAATCGGTTTTATTGGCACTTGAACACTTGGCTCCAATATGAGGCCAGAGCATTGATCTCGGGTTCATTTGGGGGAGGACTCATTAACATAGATTTGTTTTCATACGAGACACTGGGAATCGATTGCACAATTCCATGTATCTCATCTGTTGTAATAAAACAATGGAAAAGAGGTTTATCACACCCCAACATTTCTTCTGAAGTGGAAGGTATTAAAGGTGATGTTCACAATTTAAATCCAATACACTTTTTCAAAAAGGAACAGAATGTTTCATCACCATTTGCTAGTTCTCTCCTCTGTGTGTGCTGGAAAAAAAGTGTACGTTTTGTACCCAGCACTGGCTCTGTAAATGGGAAACAATCTAAGCTTCAGTTCGAACTGGTTCAGGAGCTCTCTGTCTCCATGAGAAATGGCATGTAGAGGCGTTTGGACAATGGGGAAACCTCCAGACCTTGAAAATCAAGAAAGAGATGAGGACGTTGCCCTATCCCTGCTCCATATGTGGGTAATACTGACTTATATTTTCTGTTAGTTACACTACTTAAGGTGGAACTGACTCAAGGACTGTATCATAAAACTTTTCCTTCTCATCCTCAGATATTCTTCTTTTTTACAACCTACTGGAATAATACTTTTTTATTTAATTTTTTGTTATAATTTAAAATTGACATTAATATAATGTGAGAAATGTATCACATATAGTTGAGGCTGCTTATGGACCCCTGGATGAGGAGAGAAAGCCCCCCCCCCATCCATTTTAATTGGTATAGAGTTAATAAAATCAATTAAACTAAATAAATTAATTAATGAATAATATTTTAAAAATAATAATTAAATTAATTAAAAGGAAAAAAATGCTGTACAGTGAATTATGTTCATTATTTTTATACATATGCTGTTGTAGGTTGCGTACAGATACTTTTATAGGGGGCAAAAAAAAAAGGCAATGGGGCCACCAGAAGAAATTATTTTAATATATTTATTTTAAAGTAACACTAGGTAGTATTTCTACCTTAAAATCACAACTCCATAATCCTTGTGATGCCCCGCTGACATATAATAAATAGAACAGAGCTACTGTCTTTGCTACTCCAGACTCAGCACTCAAGACACTGCACTGTGTATATATACATATATTCATATTGGGGGCAGTTGCTATAAAAGAACCTCAGGAGCAAAAATACCAAGCCTTACCTCTTGTGGAGCTCCACCGTTCATTGAAGGAGATGGAGGGGCTGTATACGATTCTGGCAGATGCTTGGCATTGGAGATGATGGCTTTAGACCCAAACACAGCTGTAGGTGCTCAGTAGAATGTGTGTTCTCAAAAGTTTTGGATACACAGTGTACAGAATGCTGTAAATGAAGTATTTTGAAGGTCTTGGCTTGGAGTGACATATGCTGTGTGGAGGTGTTCTTTTTCATTGCTGCGCTTTGCCGTTTTCCAGAGGCTGTGTCAATGAAAGGGATAAAAGCTCCACAGAAAACTGCACAGATGAATGCTAGGTTAGAGTGAAAAAAAAAAACAGTGTAAACCTGAGGCCTAGCAACAAAGGAGGAATGTCAAGAGTGTTCCCAGTTTCTCCTGAACAGAGCATCCACTGATTCCACCACTTTGGCCAAAGCTGTGTGAGGGCCAAAGCCATCTGTTGCTCGAATGTTGAGAATGTTCTTCTCCAGATTTGTCAGCTTGAGTCCCAGGCTTGATTGGGCATTTCTAAATCTCACAGTGAAGCAGCAGGTCGTCCTTGCACCTGGGCTCCTTCTGCAAACACATGAGGCTTCCAACAATCGACGGGAAGGCGTGGGTTTTACAAGGTTCTTTTGTCGTGGAGTGATCTCCTCAAATTCCAAAGTCTTGATAGTGGTCTAAAACTAGTCCAGAATTAAAAATATTCTGAGGATACTTGAGTGACTGAATGGATGTATGGACCAACTATTAGTTCAACCTACAAACTCCATCCTGTGGAAACAAGCCAATGGCGAAGGTCTATTCAACACAAACCAAGGAAGTTAAACAAGTTCCAATGAACAAAATCAATATTTGACCTCCGAATTTTATGCATATTCAAGATGTTGGTACTGACACTGCCTCGGGAGCTGAGGGCTAGCCAGACAACCCTTAAATTTCAGAGACTTGCCGTTTAATCCTCTTTATGTTTCAGGAAATGTAGAACATAATCTGCCTTAAGAATCATGTCTTATGAAATGACAAAAAAAAAAGACCATGATATGAAATGTGTAGAACATGATGTAAGGACTCAAAACGCATCTACCGTGTCCAATCCTAAATTTCTGCTCATTTAGATGAAGTCATTTTCCTCCTTCCTACATGGGAAAACATGATAACGGATCCGGCTCCTATCCTATTAGGCCGTGCAGATGAAAAGGACCTTTGCTCGGGATGAAAGAACAGTCATGGGCTGGATTTGTAGGGCTCATAATTAGTTTATTTATTCATTATTTTTGTAATATTGACCTAGATAAGCATGTGGCTGGAGAACTCCTCCCAGCATCTGTGCCTTAGGACATCCACATTGGTCTGCTCTTTGATCCCCCTCCTCATACAGCACTTCAAAGTGGAGCTCAAATGAAAAGCAGTGTTTGCCATTCCCACCTTGCTCTGTGTCTGTTCACAAAGAATAGGGAGTAGAATCCTGTCTGTTCAGCCGCCTCTTATCTGCACCACTTGTCCTTTTATACACACAAAAGAAACACTACTCTAGATGGGCTCTCCTGTATCGGAGATCAACTTCATTTCGATGAAACCACAGGCCTTTTGAGTTCATGCGCCAGCACTCAGCTGTAAAGTTGTTTTTTTTTTATTTTCTTTTTTATGGCAAAATGGTAGAACATCATTGAATAGATTGCTTTTATTTATTTATTTATTTCTTGTTGTCCACCCCCCCCAAATATACCTGATTGTCCAAGTGTGGTTCAGTGTCCTTTCTGAATTACCACTTGACCTAAAATTTCTACCATATCAAAGAAATCAATAATCCCTGAAATTTTTCTGGAAAGGCATTCTCATACAAATACCAATTCTCAAATTCTCAAAATACTAATAAAAATATGAAGAGAAGTGCGGCACAGGTATTTAACTCATGCTTGTATGCAGACAATTAAGGTTTCATAGTTAACATATATTCATTAACTCAGATCCCAAATGGGTGGTATATTTTTGAGTTAAAATGTTATTGTGGCTTCTGATTATTTGGAGGTTAGAGTTAGAGCACTTTTTTTTTTAATTTCAGAGAATTTCCTCACCATCTGCTAGTTTTCCAGTTTGTTTGTGCACTGGAAAAAAAGGTCTGGTGTGTGTACACAGCCCTAGCTCTGTAAATGAGAAATACACCCAAAAACATCATTACAGCCAATCAGCAACAGACGTTGTTCATTCTTATGCATAAGATGGTGGAATGGGAGGAGCAGAACTGGCACTGTCACTGACCTCCATCACCAGCTTTAATTTCCCAACTGTCTGTCCGTGGCTCCTGGGTGCTCTCCCTTCATCCAGTGGTGGAGAAAGGTAGTGGAAACGCATCTGAAGGCATTTGGACGGTGGAGAGACCTCAGAGAATTGAAAGGTATGAAACAAGAAAAGGTTGTTGCTCTATTCCCACTCCCATAGGTGGCTAACACCAATTTATTTTTGCTGTTTCAGTTCCATAACTTAAGGTGGAACCCATTACAAACATTAGAGATTACAACTAAATTTGCATGACAGAAAATGCATATGTAAATTGCTACAAAATTGAACAAATCGAGTTTCAAATGAGTTTCTGTTGCAAATCAAACAGTGAATAAAAACGAGCTACAGTCTGTTTCTTGCTTGTACCATTCCAAATTAAAAGAGGAAGGAGCATTGGCCTTGTAGCTTAGTGTTACAGCAGCATCATTTGGACACAAGATGTTTTTATTAACTCATGCTTTAAATATGTTGGATTTTAAAATGTAAATGTATTTTTAAACACATACAGCAGATTCTTTCATCTGAATCTGCAGCACTATTTGTAAAACACTGGGAACTACCATGGGCAATGATTTTACAATTCATGTGTGTATTTTTGCAGAGTACAAGGAAATACATCTCTATTATTCTCTGTGGTAAATCACTAAAATAATATTCACATCTCTACAGCCCATTGCTGGGGGACTATATACCCCTCTGGCTTTCACCTAGCTCTGAACATGACATACTTAATCACATATGTGCAGAGGAGTTGCACATTAAAGTTGCTGATTTAACCCCTTAGATGTCTAGCCATGAAGCCAAACTGTAAAGCAGAAGGGTTCCTTTAGCCTTTGGCTAATCAGAAATAAAGTATCAAAGCATGCACTTGGTGCTTTGGTAAATATTGGAAGCATCCTCACAAATTAGGGAAGAAAGACTGTGGGAATTACACTTTACTGTGAACCCACGATAGGCAGTAAATGCATGTCTATTCATGTCCTTTTAAATAATAGTGTAACTCTCAGATGTCTGTATCAAAAACGCTTATTTTATGTGCTTTGATAACACCGTTCAAAGGCTGTGCTGCCATGTTATTTCACCCCTGAATCCACACTGACAGTTTTCACTTGGAAAACTACAAAGCCTTCAAAAATATAAAAGAAAAACATCTAATGGTGTACAAGTCTTGCAAGTCTTCACCATCACTGCCAGAGAACAAGGTGTTAGAAACACAGCTTAAGAGAGAGACATAGTGATGGGTTCCATGAAGAAACACTGAGATCCACAAGTGCTGTTTGGGTTCAAGGACAAATTCACTTCGAATTCACCACTCAGTTTAATCTCTCTTTAATAGGCTGCTTTTTATTTTCTCTTTGGATGTGTCCTTATAATAAGGACATTTTAGAATGCCAGTAAATATGCCAAGGGTTTGGCAGAATCCATCGGTTCTCCGGAGTACTCCACGACAAAGCACCAGAACTCTTGGCAACAAAATAAAGGGTAATTCTTCCATCATGGTGTGAAATCTCCAAAAATGTGTAAGGTACATATACAACAAAGTGGAGATGAAAGGATGTGTAGGAGCTCCCATCCACTGGTGGCGCTGTTTCAGTAGAACTACTCTAATATCTGTTATGTACATGAAGTAGAGCTATAGAAACGGTGCTGTAAGCCATTGTGGGAGAGTGGCAATAAATAATAAATGTGGGTGAGTCTGTGAAATTTTTCACAGGTGTGTGAGTGTACAAGTGTGTGAATGTGCAGGTGTGTGAATGTGCAGGTGTGTGAATGTGCAGGTGTGTGAATGTACAGGTGTGTGAGTGTACAGGTGTGTGAGTGTACAAGTGTGTGACTGTACAGCTGTGTGAATGTATATGTGTGAGAATGTGCAGGTGTGTGAATGTACAGGTGTGTGAATGTGCAGGTGTGTGAATGTGCAGGTGTTCGAATGTACACGTGTGTGAATGTGCACGTGTGTGAATGTACAGGTGTGTGAATGTGCAGGTGTGTGAATGTGCAGGTGTGTGAATGTACAGGTGTGCGAATGAGCAGGTGTGTGAATGTACAGGTGTGCAAATGTGCAGGTGTGTGAATGTACAGGTGTGTGAAGAAGCAGGTGTGTGAATATACATGTGTGTGAATGTACAGGTGTGTGAATATGCAGGTGTGTGAATGTGCAGGTGTGTGAATGTACAGGTGTGCGAATGAGCAGGTGTGCGAATGTGCAGGTGTGTGAATGTGCAGGTGTGTGAATGTACAGGTGTGTGAATGTGCAGGTGTGTGAATGTGCAGGTGTTTGAATGTACACGTGTGTGAATGTGCAGGTGTGTGAATGTACAGGTGTGCGAATGAGCAGGTGTGTGAATGTGCAGGTGTGTGAATGTACAGGTGTGTGAATGTACAGGTGTGTGAATGTACAGGTGTGTGAATGTGCAGGTGTGTGAATATACATGTGTGTGAATGTACAGGTGTTCGAATGTGCAGGTGTTTGAATGTACAGGTGTGCGAATGAGCAGGTGTGTGAATGTGCAGGTGTGTGAATGTGCAGGTGTGTGAATATACATGTGTGTGAATGTACAGGTGTTCGAATGTGCAGGTGTTTGAATGTACAGGTGTGCGAATGAGCAGGTGTGTGAATGTGCAGGTGTGTGAATGTACAGGTGTGCGAATGAGCAGGTGTGTGAATGTGCAGGTGTGTGAATATACAGGTGTGCGAATGAGCAGGTGTGTGAATGTGCAGGTGTGTGAATGTACAAGTGTGTGAATGTACAGGAGTGCGAATGAGCAGGTGTGTGAATGTGCAGGTGTGTGAATATACAGGTGTGCGAATGAGCAGGTGTGTGAATGTACAGGTGTGTGAATGTACAGGTGTGTGAATGTGCAGGTGTGTGAATATACATGTGTGTGGATGTACAGGTGTGTGAATGTGCAGGTGTGTGAATGTACAAGTGTGTAAATGTGCAGGTGTGTGAATGTGCAGGTCTGTGAATGTACAAGTGTGTGAGTGTACAGGTGTGTGAGTGTACAAGTGTGTGAATGTACAGGTGTGTGAATGTATATGTGTGAGAATGTGCAGGTGTGTGAATGTACAGGTGTGTGAATTCACCACTCAGTTTAATCTCTCTTTAATAGGCTGCTTTTTATTTTCTCTTTGGATGTGTCCTTATAATAAGGACATTTTAGAATGCCAGTAAATATGCCAAGGGTTTGGCAGAATCCATCGGTTCTCCGGAGTACTCCACGACAAAGCACCAGAACTCTTGGCAACAAAATAAAGGGTAATTCTTCCATCATGGTGTGAAATCTCCAAAAATGTGTAAGGTACATATACAACAAAGTGGAGATGAAAGGATGTGTAGGAGCTCCCATCCACTGGTGGCGCTGTTTCAGTAGAACTACTCTAATATCTGTTATGTACATGAAGTAGAGCTATAGAAACGGTGCTGTAAGCCATTGTGGGAGAGTGGCAATAAATAATAAATGTGGGTGAGTCTGTGAAATTTTTCACAGGTGTGTGAGTGTACAAGTGTGTGAATGTGCAGGTGTGTGAATGTGCAGGTGTGTGAATGTGCAGGTGTGTGAATGTACAGGTGTGTGAGTGTACAGGTGTGTGAGTGTACAAGTGTGTGACTGTACAGCTGTGTGAATGTATATGTGTGAGAATGTGCAGGTGTGTGAATGTACAGGTGTGTGAATGTGCAGGTGTGTGAATGTGCAGGTGTTCGAATGTACACGTGTGTGAATGTGCACGTGTGTGAATGTACAGGTGTGTGAATGTGCAGGTGTGTGAATGTGCAGGTGTGTGAATGTACAGGTGTGCGAATGAGCAGGTGTGTGAATGTACAGGTGTGCAAATGTGCAGGTGTGTGAATGTACAGGTGTGTGAAGAAGCAGGTGTGTGAATATACATGTGTGTGAATGTACAGGTGTGTGAATATGCAGGTGTGTGAATGTGCAGGTGTGTGAATGTACAGGTGTGCGAATGAGCAGGTGTGCGAATGTGCAGGTGTGTGAATGTGCAGGTGTGTGAATGTACAGGTGTGTGAATGTGCAGGTGTGTGAATGTGCAGGTGTTTGAATGTACACGTGTGTGAATGTGCAGGTGTGTGAATGTACAGGTGTGCGAATGAGCAGGTGTGTGAATGTGCAGGTGTGTGAATGTACAGGTGTGTGAATGTACAGGTGTGTGAATGTACAGGTGTGTGAATGTGCAGGTGTGTGAATATACATGTGTGTGAATGTACAGGTGTTCGAATGTGCAGGTGTTTGAATGTACAGGTGTGCGAATGAGCAGGTGTGTGAATGTGCAGGTGTGTGAATGTGCAGGTGTGTGAATATACATGTGTGTGAATGTACAGGTGTTCGAATGTGCAGGTGTTTGAATGTACAGGTGTGCGAATGAGCAGGTGTGTGAATGTGCAGGTGTGTGAATGTACAGGTGTGCGAATGAGCAGGTGTGTGAATGTGCAGGTGTGTGAATATACAGGTGTGCGAATGAGCAGGTGTGTGAATGTGCAGGTGTGTGAATGTACAAGTGTGTGAATGTACAGGAGTGCGAATGAGCAGGTGTGTGAATGTGCAGGTGTGTGAATATACAGGTGTGCGAATGAGCAGGTGTGTGAATGTACAGGTGTGTGAATGTACAGGTGTGTGAATGTGCAGGTGTGTGAATATACATGTGTGTGGATGTACAGGTGTGTGAATGTGCAGGTGTGTGAATGTACAAGTGTGTAAATGTGCAGGTGTGTGAATGTGCAGGTCTGTGAATGTACAAGTGTGTGAGTGTACAGGTGTGTGAGTGTACAAGTGTGTGAATGTACAGGTGTGTGAATGTATATGTGTGAGAATGTGCAGGTGTGTGAATGTACAGGTGTGTGAATGTGCAGGTGTGTGAATGTGCAGGTGTTTGAATGTACAGGTGTGTGAATGTATAGATGTGTGAATATACAGGTGTGTGAATGTATAGGTGTGTGAATGTATAGGTGTGTGAATATACAGGTGTGTGAATGTATAGGTGTGTGAATGTATAGGTGTGTGAATGTACAGGTGTGTTAATGTACAGGTGTGTTAATGTACAGGTGTGTGAGTGTACAGGTGTGTGTATGTACAGGTGTGTGAATGTACAGGTTTATGAATGTGTCATGCCTCACTTTTAGTGACGCAGTTAGACATTAACTTCATTCTTTTTGTCCATACTAAGTTTGGAGACAAACTAAGTTTGGAGACATTTCCACTTTAAGTGATACAAAAGAGTAAATGTTCCCTATGAACTAAGACTTTAAGGTTAGAGAAATGCATTTGAGACCAGACAGTCACTGGTTGATTTCAGTAAATTCAAGGCTGAAATGCCCGTGTGTGTGTGTGTGTGTTAACTGCAGAGACTACATTTTCCTAAAGGGGTTAATAAAAGTTTGTTAATAATAAAGATTATTTACTCCATAATAATGTCGGTTTTATTTCTTGTTCTGCTCCTTCTTCGCATGCAGCACACTCTTTCAAAGCAACAACAACACACTAGTGAGCTCTCTACTAAACACCACTCTCTTTAGTGCATCGCATAGCTTTTAACTTCTCAAGCAGGCGTCTGGGAGCATTGCTCTGTTTCCATCAACTCACATCAAAACAAATGAAGAAAGGCTTCAGAAAATAAGCTTTATATTTTCTGTGAAGCTTGTATTCATAAAGCATTATGTTTGTGCTTATTACCCTTTATAACTTGATAATAATGCTTACTATGTATTATAAAGCATATTAACAAGATAATGCATTTACATTTACATTTATGCATTTGGCAGACGCTTTTATCCAAAGCGACTTACAAAAGAGCATCTAACATTCAAACTACAGCACAATTTATACAAAACACCTTACATTAAGTGCAATATGCAGGAAGTAATAAGTGCATTAAAGAAAGACATTCAGTGCAAGAGATACTCTCGGAAGAGCTGGGTTTTCAATGATTTCTTGAATGCGGAGAGGGTTCCTGTTGCTCTGATGGTGCTTGGAAGCTCGTTCCACCAGCGTGGTACCAGAGATGAGAATAGCCTCGACTGACCTGTACGGGGGGTTGGTCGTGTTAGTTGGCGCTCCTTTGAGGAACGGAGAGGGCGGGCGCTAGCGTATGGTTTTAAGAGTCTATTCGTTAGCCTCTTAAAACCATACTAACCATACTTAAAACCACATTAACGGTAATAAACACACTGATAATGCATTATGAGGTTTTAAGAGTGGGGCTGGTGCTAAGAGTAGACTGGTAGGGCAGTGTATACTGGAGTGTGTGAGGGGGGGTGTTGTGAATTTCACGCATGCTCTGCTTTTTGAATAGTAGTTTCTTCCCAAAGACTGCAAAATGAATGAAGCACCTAACGCTGAATACGGTGTGGTGAAGAATTTCAAATCATATATAAAGCAGACCACACGGCGATAGAAGTGTAAGGTGGTCTTACTAAAGTAAAGGTATCGGTGTAAACAACAGGCAAAAACTGTAAATAATTAAAGTACATCATATGGTGGACGCTTCTGAGGAAATGCAGTGTGGTGTTTAAAGGTCAGAATCAGTTTTCCTTTACATTTTCTTTTGCGCAGAACTTTTGGTTTCTCAAAGTTTTCCTGCACGGAAAGTTTTATCTCAGGAACCTGAGATCTGGCTGAAGCTCCTGTGAACACACGGCTGTGCTGAGGTCAGACATGGCTCTTCTGGTCGGTCTAATCACACCTTTCTGACGTCCAGAGCACAGTGTATTTGGAATGTACAAAAAAGTACAAGGAACTGCAAGGAAAGGGGTGTAGAAAAGTGGTACTGTATGTTTGTGTGTGTGTCTGTGACAGACAGAGGAAACTCCAGTCTTCAGTTGTGAGTCTGGATCACTCTGTCAGATGCTGCAGTAGGAGTAGGAGCAGTGCCAAGGCAAAAGAAAGATGAATGCTCTCCAAGCTGTGGCTCTTACGAGGACACAGACAGTCGCTCTGAGCTGCAGGAACATATCTGGGGTAGGAACCGCAAAGGAAAGAAAAATCTTTTGAATTATTCAGGGTTTCGTGCTCGAGTAGACTTTGCTGATCTACCGTAATATAATGATACAATTATCATGTTGATTAGCATTACAATTAGCATAATAGCATGAGCGAAGGAGAGTGGGAGGGAGGAGGATTTTTTTATTTATTTATTTATGTTTTATTTATTTATTTATTTATTTTTGCAACACAATGCACACTTCTACATAACATTGTTGTGCATGTTATAGATGATATAACTGAGGGTTTCCAGAAATAATAACCAATAACATGCAGCGTTATATATAGCATACATATAAGACCTTCATTAATTTATTTATTTACTTAATTCTTTCTTTCTAATTAATTTTAAGTTATATATATATATATATATATAGTGTTCCCTTGAGTGTACCATCACAGTGACAGTCAATGGTACCAATTTATTTTTAGAAGCTTCATCTAAGTCAAGAAAACTCCACACGATGGATCTGAAAGGACGTGGATCGGCCCAGAAGCCCTTAATAAGAAAAGGAAATAGTTCCAAAAGAAGCACATTTGCAGATCAGACAAAGACGCCTCTGGTAATCTCAGGAAAATAGAGTGATCGCTCCAAATCCCAGACTCCAGAACACATGGCTGAACGTTTCTGGGACTGATGGGATTCTGAGAAGGTGCAAATGTGCAACCAACTTGTAGGACTTCAGTGTGGAGACGTGGAAAAACAAACATCCCTCTAGATGTCTTTGGAAAAGTGAAAGCAAGAGAAGAAGAAACACTTTGATAGTAAATTCTATTCTTATTTATTTATTTTTGATTCATTCAAGGCTTCATTTTTGTATTTATTTATTTGAAGCTTAATAAGCTGTGCTTTCTGACCATTTTATTTGGACGTGAAATCGATGTGGTGTGGGCTCTGACTCTCAAACAATATCTAACCCACCACTTCTTAAATGTATTTTCTGGTCAAGAACTGTTTAATAAGCACTTAAAATGCATTTTAGCTGCAGTTGTTGTTTTTTTCTTTTTTTTTTCTCTGGATGTTTTCTAGCCTTTAATACATGTGCTGGGTTCTTGTTGTTAAATCCGACTTAATCTAATCAAATCGTTCTTTTAATGCTCCATATCTCGCCGCTCTTCATGTTCTGTATTCTCTTTCGGCTTTGGGAATCAAAGGGAGATCAAAGGCGGGTTTCTACAGTGCCGGAGTTGCTGATCCAGCCGTCCACATCACTTCATGTCTGGAGCTGCTTTCTTTATTAGATTATTCATCAGGAAGCCGGCCTGTCTTTGAGAGATCGATACGGCGATGATGCATGGCTTCTTCTGACTGTTACTAGTGCTCGCTTTCCCTCACCTGAGCGCCATGCTGCTAACAGCAATCTGAGATTGACCTGTCTGATCAAGGGAACCCTTTAGGACCCTGCGGAGGCTCCACATCGTGGTGGAATCTGTTCTTCCTCCTGAAGAACCCCACAGGAAATAGACAAGTGAAAACAAGGACGACCAAAAGGCTGGCTGATGGACTTTGAAACATGCTAAAGAAGCAGCTAACATTGTTTTGAAGAAAAGCATTGCACAGAATGTTTTAGAAAGGTCTAGGAATTTAACCCAATGCCTGCAGTGAAACACTTTTACACAGACACTATGACTGGGGAGCAGTTGGGGGTTAGGTGTCTTGCTCAAGGGCACTTCAGTCATGACCTGCCAGATCTGGGGATCGAACCGGCAACCTTCCAGTTACAAGCCCAGTTCCCCACCAGGCCACGGCGGCCTCCATTTTCAATCAACAGCATCAGTGTTTATATCACAATTATTGTGTTTACCCTCTCTTTAACTCTATAGGCATCAGAGATATCTGTAAACTTCAAATTCCACCTTAAACTAGAAAAGCTAGTGAGTTGGAAACTAGTGCATTTTTAATGCAGTTCTACACTACGACAGACTCATCCGTTTTGCTCAGCCTTTCATAAATTTTCATATGTTTTGATTAGCATCGATCAGAAGCACCTTCTAACTGACCCAGTCAAAGTGGGGATTTGCAGGTCTCCCACACAGTGAGTCCAATGGCCAAAGAGTTAAACTGTTTCATGTGCCATACCTGTTGTTTTACACAACACTGACCCTTATAGTATTAGTGTTAGTTTATACTAGCGACACGCACATCGTTGGAAATCCTTCCCAATCAATACCGCCTTAAGCTTGTGGCTCCTAGACATCACCAAATGCCGAGAATCATCCCCGCTGATGCACTGACAGCTCGGTAATGTAGCCATTTCCAGTTTCAATGGCTTTTTGCTTTCAGTCTTGTCTTCGCTAAGTGAGACACATGCTCCATTAAGCTGATTCAGGTGAGTGACTTGGTCGGGCGAGAAGCTTTCCACTTTTTTTTTTTTCTTTTTTAAGGCCCTGAAAGTCTACAAAGTTACTTTAGCACTGTATTTGTGGTTATTATATTGCTCAGGGGGGGGAAGCACATTCTTAGTTCTCAAGCACTTATGTATCTGCATTTTGGAATTGCTGTCCAATGCACCGGACAATCTAGAGACATCTAGAGACGTCTCAAACAGCTTCAGAAGAAACAGTATATGGCAAATGAATTCAACTCTTCAGGGAATGCTTCGGAATAGGAGCTGGAACATTACACTGAGGATATGATGGCATTCAGCCTTTAATGGCATCAGATAATGATGCTTGGTTGATAGTTCCATCACGGTTCCATGTGTAGCCCATGCTTGTCTTTGAGCATGGGTAACGTCAATGGTCAAGACCCCACAGCACCACAAAGAGCATTTAATACTTGGCTGGTGGATTACGCAGTGGAAAGTGTCCTGTGTTCACTGATGAAGGACTAAAGGACAGAGTGGACAAAACTCCAAGCGCACTACTGTGTCTGATCCCCTTGTACACAGTGGATGGTGCGGAGTGGATAACAAAGTATGCAGAGCTGCAGAGAATGCATATGTATATGGTCAGTGGAGCATACGGAATGAACAATGGTAATGAGCGTAGACACAAACAGGTGGTTTGAATGTTATGGCTGATTGGTTTATTGTTTAAAACAATGTCAAAAGACATAATGTGTGTAAAAATGTGTCTGAAGTGGACACATGCAGAGGATATATATAAAACAGCAAATGCAAAAGTGTCTGGACATTTGTTTCCTCTCGCTGTATGCGCCGTCCATTTCAGTAAAGACTGTCTTCCGTCTGAATGCCTCTATTGTTCGTGTATCAAAAGCCGGCATTCAGGTTCCATCTGGCTTCTGTTAACGTCTTCCAGAGTTAATGTGAGACTGAGCAGCACCTCTTCATTTGGTCCCGAAATAACGAAAGCGTAAAAGCTCAGAGTAAAGTGCCTGCGACAGCTTTTCAAACCGCATCCATCGCTCAGACTCATGTTTTATTTTTTTTTTATATTTTAATTCTTCTTCTTATGTTTTGTTTCTTCAAATTTTACCCAGTAAAGAGACTATGTGATTTAAAAAAATAAGAAAATTAAACAGTGGTCATTCATTATTTTATAACGGCCTGTAAATGAATCTACTGCCCATGTGAAGCCGTAATCATATAAATGAGGACAATATGTCTCACATAATGTAATTTAGCCTGTAATAAAAAAAAAAATCATTTACTCCATGCTCTTCGGCGCTGAGGAAAATCATATTTTGATATTTGAAAATCAATGTCAATTTGATGAGGCTTTGAGTGCAAAATAGAACATAATGGCAGCAAATACTGCAGGTTTTTTATTGAACAATACATAAGAGATACAAGAGCTACATACCTGAGCATTTCGTATCATAATTAATATTCCAAGGCTATGTTAACGAACACACTGTCAAACACATAACACATATCATGTAGCTCATGGCTAGTAGCCATAATAAACACCCATCCCCACAACGATGGACAACCTGTGAGCTACTGTCTCTGACTTGTGGCAAATGAGTGGGCACAAACAC
>NC_089820.1:62204565-62309247 GCF_029633855.1 Hoplias malabaricus
AAACAGAAACACAGAGAGACACAGATAGATAGAGGCTCACCTTGAGAAGCTGATTATGCTAACGATGAGGCATATAACGTAAATTCCTAGAATAGATCTGCAATAAAATCCCTTTAATAGCCTTCAGATAAACTCTTTAAACCCACCGCAGTCCTCATCAGCGGGGAACAGATACCATGATCTATACGTTTTCACACAACACGTTATAATGAATTGTCTGAGAACTGTACGCCATCACCTGCTCGCTGGGGGAGGAAGGTTTGATCACTCTATACACACACACAGTATGTGTTAATTGGTGGTTCGTTTATGACAGACTTAATTAAGCTCTTTTTTACTCAGGTGAGAAGAAAGGGGAGGTCAGTCAGTGTTTCAGTCTGTTGGCGTGCGCTGTTGGAAAAGCGATGGAACGGCAATTTACAGAACAGACGGCATCTACTCTGAGAAGTAAAACGCCACAGAGAAGCAGTTTGTGTACAGGGAGGTTTCCAGTGGATTGCACCAGAGTTTCCCAGGAATTGCAGCATGGTCAGAGAGGGAACGTCAATGTAGATACTGCTTTATATGTACACCAGATTCCATGAACTTCCTCCATCTTGTTACTGTCAGGAAAACTTTGATGGACTATGATAGACATTTCAAGAGACAAGAAAATAAGGGATACTATTGACAACATAGCTTTGTCCCATTAAAGACTTCAACATCCGCCGTTTTTCCAGAGTGTAATTCACTTACAGCACTGGGTGTGGGTGGTTTCCTATCTTCCCCCCTAAATTACACAATGCAGTTTCTACCGTGCTGAGCCAAGAGTTGCAACAACAGAGACTCTATTCTCCCTTTTACAGGTCGGTGGAGCACCACAATTATTTCGAAACTGTAATTTTAAGGATAAATGCTACCTAGCGGATGTTCTCATAAAGAAATATATACAATACAAGGTTGGTCCATGAAAAGTGACCATGAATTTTAAATGTCCATCTAAATGCATGCATCTAAATGTTGCAGCATACTAACAGCGTCTGCACTGTTCTAGGTTTAGCTTTTAAATTTAGTTTTGCAAGTTCACACCATCAACCAATCACACAACAGCTTTGGTTGAGGCGACCTGATTGGGCGACCCCTTCAGTAATGATTCCCCTTCCAAATGATATAGTAGGGCTCCTAAAGTCTTCTTCTTCTTCTTCTTTTTCATTTGACTGCTCCCTCCCATCTGGGGTCACCTCAACAGGTCAACCACGATCCGCACCATCGATCTGGTACAGTTTTTACACCGGATGCCCTTCCTGATGCAACCCTCCCTATTCACCCGGGCTTTAGGACCAGCACTGCAGCACAGTGGCTAGGTACACACACTTACACCTATGGACAATCTTCAGAGTCGCCAATACACCTACCAGCATGTTTTTTGGACCAAAAAAAACCAGAGCACCCAGAGGAAACCCATGTGGACACAGGGAGAACACACCAATAAGGGCTCCTAAAGTAAAAATAAATAAATAAATAAATAAATTCTATAAAAGTTGGGACACTGGGCAAAGTGTACATTAAAAAAAAAATATTTGATACCAGCAACACATTCTAAAGAGTTGTGTAATGCAGTCACTGACAGTGATCAACCACCAAACTCTGTGTGGGTTCAATCTGATCTGAAGCATAGAAAAACAGGGTGAAATGTAATAAAAAACTATGCAGGACAGCAGACGGAATACAGTCTGTAACTGTAAAAGAACAAAGTGCTCCTGTGTGGTCAGCAGAGCTGAGAATAGAGAAACAAGGAGGTGGCCATAACATTACGTTTGAAGTTAATGCAAAGATAATGTGTATGACTGTTTTGTTATATATATATATGTATTTTTTTATGTATTTATGTAATTGTTTATTTAATGCCAACATCTCCTTTAGCACATTTTCATTGTTTGTCACAGTGAGCCATCCATAGAAGTGACTTGACCTGAAGCCAGAAGCAGAAACAGAAACCTCCTCTGAAGCCAAGCTGCCATTCACTACCAGAGACCTCCCCCAGGGGGAGCCAGCCGCCCTTTGTGTAAAATGCATAACTGGGGGCGAGCAAGAGATCTGAGGTTTCACTGTAAACAAACCCTCTCTGATTCTTTTTTTCTTTCCCTCAACTGCACTATGTATTAGTAAAATAAAATGCGTTTTTGTGAGACGTGTGAGATCCATGAGGACTTGGCAACAATCTATAACCAGCATAACACAAAACTCTGTCAAACTGTGTGAAAATATGTACACTTTTACTGGTTAAATTTTTGTTTATAAAATAATATGTGTTATTTGACATTAGCTAGACTTTCTGCAGCTTACATTATCCAAACTGCACTCATTAAGAGTCTGTACCTCATAGTCTTTTTAATGTCTTTGTAGCGTAACTGTATGTAGGAGTAAACAGCTATTGCTTCTAACATTCAACTAAACTGCTAAAGGTAATGGCTCAGGACTGTGATCTCACAGTGACAAACACATTCTGCTGAAGCTCATTTTATCAATTTTTATCCATGACATAATTCATTGATTTTAAAATAGACTTTAATGTCAGATATGAGCAAGTAAAACAACACAGTGAGGTATAGTGCACTCTTTCAAATAAGTATAGAGTGTATATGAAATATATTGCACACTGTCCTGGTTGTTCTGAAAAGGCAGAGGTGACGTGATTAGAAGGAAAGCCACAGTGAAGAACAGACGCCAATCTGTCAGAGAGAAAAGGAAAATACACTGGACAGAGAAAGGAGGAGGCTCTCACTTGTCTCATCCCAGCAATTACACGCCTACTAAAGCAAGCCGAGCAGCAGTGGTTCAGCGGTAGTTGCTAAAGCTGCATTCATTATCCACTTCCCACTGTTGTGCGTGAAGAACACAGAGAGATCCTCTCCTCTCCTCTCCTCTGGCCCAGGGACCGGCCAGTCGCTGGGTCAGCCGCTCTCTTCATGAGGAGAAGGCTAAAGGCTGATGGAGCTTAATGAGCTGTCGTCCTCACCCAACTAAGAACCTCCAGGCTTCTACACAACACCAAGAAAAGGGGTGTCTCTCTATATGTCTTTCCACTATTCTCTTTCTCTCTCTCTCTCTCTCTCTCTCTCTCTCTCTCTCCATTCATTCTTTAGTCCTCTCCCTCTGTGCTGCCCTGTCTCTCTCTTTTTCTTTCGATTACTGTTCTCTCTCTCTCTCTCTCTCTCTCTCTCTCTCTCTCTCTCTCTCTCTCTCTCTCTCTCTCTCTCTCTCTCCCTAAGCCTGCTCTCCAAATCAATTTCTCCAGCAGTGGCTCTGATTTGTGAAGTGGGCGTAGACAGAGTGAAGGCCAGCTCGGTGTCATGACCTCCTCCGTTCACAGACCACACAAAGACTCTGCACTGTAGGCAGAGACACAGCGCTTCAGTACGAGGGTGTCTTCCTATCCATGCCACGAAATAAAGTGCTGCCCCAACGTTTACTCCTCAAACGAACAGACCTCTCCGGACTTTCCGAGACATGTTGGAACATTGCTGTGAGGAGCTGATTCCATTTCACAATGACTACATTAACGATGTCTAGGACTGATTACAAGTGTTCCCTGTGCTGGGAGGTGAACTTCGTAGTTCCACAGTCACGGTCTGTGGTCCATCTGTTGCTCTGCATACTTTGTTAGCCCACCTTCACCCTGATCCTCAGTGGGACCACTGGTGACGGGCTAGAGGACGAAAGACTAGCTACTCACTCTGAGAGTGTGTCTGTTCTGAGATTTTGGCTCATTTTAGAGTCAAAAATATTGTATACTCCACTTTAACTCGTAACTGTACATACAGCAGAATGATCATTCAAAGCTTACATTGATTAAGACACATTTTCATTCACATTCAGGCTTTTGTTTTCATCATTTAAATTCCAATTGAGAACCTCAGATACAGAAAAAAAGCCAAAAAAATTGTCTATTTTTAGGGGGCAATAACGTGCAATTGTGTGTTGAGAAAAACTAAATATCACTTTTATTTTATTATTATTATTTTATTATTAATTTATATATTTCCATTTTCTGATTCACTGGGGTTTTGTAAGAAAATGTACAAAATTTTAAGAAATTTGTCTAAAATGTTCTGGAATTGTACAGCATTTTCTTATTGTTGGAAATATGTGCCTGACATTTTTAAATACACTGTCACAAAACATAAATATATTTAATTATTATTTTATATTGTTTATATTTACTTTTCTATGACAAAACAAGTACATTTAAGTTTCAAACATGTTTTGACCTGGATTGCATTACATAGCTCCCTTTCAGTCATAAACACTCCTTTAGTCTGTGTGCTCAGTTCCTCCAGTTCACAGGCTCTCCCTCCACTGCCCAGCCTCACCGTGAATGATCTCGGAACATGCATTTACAGCGGTGTCTGTTTACAGAGGCGTCAACAGGACCCCAGGAGCGCCGCTCAGAGCCAGCAGCCACTCATTGGGCCACATATTTAAGAAGGAATGCCTTAAGCTTTGAATTCATGAAGAATTTACGTATAAAACGTATATAATGTTCATAGGAGTTCTGGAAGGCTGCGTTACAACTGCACGAGAAGTTTCACACTGCATGTTCACTGTGGCGTGGTGAGTGAAGGATTGCAGATCTTTACCAATGTTTTATGAGTTTTCAGGAGTGCAGCACCTCTCACTTGAGACAGTAAGTGTTTTTTTTATATATATTTATTTTATCTAAAGTAATCTTACATGTTTGTTATATTTTTAAAGGCTGAGATTTAAAGGGCAATGTGTTCCAAGCGCAAACAATGACCTCTATTCCACTTCAGGGAGGACACTTATAGATAAGGAGCAGGGAGTGCACAGCATCTCTTTGAGATAGTACACTAAATAGATGGAGAACTATTAATTTAATGGCTGTTTTCATACTTCACTTTTGTGTTTGTGCAAACCAGCACAGAACACACTTGCGCTTTCCTGCAGACACTTGCAGAAAATATGGCCAAGACGTCTTGTGTATGCAAGGCATGTTAAAGCTACTAACACCTCACATAATACACTTTTTACTCAACTGTAAAAATGTTGTGATGCAAAATAATTCAATGTTTGAGCAGCAAAAGGCCAATCTGTTGATTCTTAAGCTCCGAACGGTTCTGTGTCCCTGAGCACGGTTCGCTAACCCTGATGAAAAACCCAGACTCAGCACAGTTTGTATGTTCTGTGTGAAAAAGCCACAGGAACGGTTACCATCCGTGCTCAGAAATGTCCAGCCCTGCAGTGGAAAAGAGGCCAATCAGAGCAACCGAGCAAGGTGGATTCAGTTTGTTTCCTCTGGAGAATGGCCGAGTGAAGACAGCTGAGAATCAGTGTGCAGGTAGTTGGATTACTTCTGAAAAGTCTGAGTTGTTGTTGTTTACTGTGTGATAAGAACATTTGACCCTATCAACTAATTAACACAGGCTCTGTGCACAAATGAGCTAATAACGTACAACAGTACACAAGCATGGTCTTTATAACCACAGTTAATGCTCACGTGTTATTAATACAGAATGAATGTCATTTTAAATACATTTCCACATTTCAGAACTAGTCTTATTGTAAAGTGGTGTTATGATAATTTAGTCAGTTGAACAAATACAGCTCCTTGAGTCAGTCCATCTTCCTGTAAAGCTTGTAGCTTGTGGCTAATCTCGCTGACCAGCAAAAAACCAACAAGTACACTGCCTTCTGCTGACCTTTAGACTCGTCAATATTCCACCTTTGTTTTTCTCACAGACGTGCATCTGATTTCTCTGTTGGAGAGAGTATTGACTTTGCGAGGTCTTTATGCATCAACAGTTTTGTAACAGTGATGAGTGGAGTGGCCAGTGCTGGCTTTACCTCAAGGGGGCGCTCTAACAACGGTCAGTTTTTTTAAATATTTTTTTTAATTGAACGATAAAATGTAGGAACGAGGCAGTTCAGCTTTCATAGGGGGAATATTAGCTCGCTTATTAGCTAGGGTAATGTTAGCCAGTAATTTAGCTCCTTTGTTAGCTACAATTGTCTAGGAAAACCCATCTTAAAGCTTTATAAGGCCCCTACAATATGAAAATGAGGGGTCGGGGGTCACCACAAGGAGAAACCCCCCCCCCCCCAAAATGCAAGAGAGGAAAGCCAAACATAAACAAGGGATGAAGACATCATTGCCTGCTAAGAACGAGGTTGATAATTGTTTATGGACAAAGAAACCGATGTGTACAAGAGGAGTTAAAACAATGCTATCCTCACAGAGCAGCTTGAAGGGGAGATGGCAAAATCTAATTGTTCCAAGTTCAGAAAATGAGGTTTGTTGCTGTGCTGACATTTAGAAAATTGTTATTCTGAGCTCCTACTGCTAAATTAACCCCAGGAGGATACAGCATAATCCTGCAGGTACAGATGTAGTAAGCCAAGCGAGGGGGGGAAATATAAAAGGAAGATAATAAGTTAACAAAGAAATTAAATAAAATTCCTCATGCCATTCAACCTTGGGTGAAGCCCGCACCATGATTTGATTGTTTTCCATTGGTGATGTCATGGAGAAAGCGATTCAGTGCCACTTTTAAACGTGTTGCGATGTCACAGTCTTTAATGAGGTGCACAGGCTCCGAGATCTGGGGCTCACTTCGTCCCCGGGGCAGAAGCTGTTCGTTTGCTTTAGAAAACTTTTAATGAAGCTTCAGAACTCTTTCGACGAACTCAATGCTCACACAGGAAAAGCAGACGAGAAGAAGGGAAAAAAAAACTGGTTTAGCATGAGAGAAGGTGAAAAACTGCAAACAAACATCTCTCAGATGAAGCCATCACACTTTCACACCAAATAATTATTTCATTCATTCGTTTTCTGTAACCGTTTCATGCTGTTCAGGGTTGTGGAAGGTCTGGATGCCTCCCAGAATCACTGAGCGTGAGGAACACACCCTGGACAGGGCTCCTTCCTCTAATGTTAACACAGTTTTATTGATGGCATTTAAGACATGTAATAATTTAATGGTCAATGACCAATTCCTCTGTAGCTATGAATCTAAAGCACTGGGAAATTGTGTTGAGCTGCTAATGAGAAATGAGGGGTGATACCTGATACTGTTTTAGTTCTGGTTCCATTCCATTTGTCACAAACCCTTTAAAAGGTCTGGAAAGTTCCTTACACAATTTTACCCCTCACTTTCTCATGATGTGCCTAAGTGGTATTTACTGACCATCGTGGATGCAGTTTGTGAATTAGCGTAGGTGTGACCTCATTTACAGAATGATGGTGTGTGTTTTTGAGTACATGAAGACCATTGGGATGTTATTTTAAAAGCATATTTTCGGTGTGTTCCAACCTTCTGAACAATTCAAATGCTTTATTAACCTGTCGGTTGTTGCATAAATCCCATTCTGATCTCATGTCAAAATATTTCAAGAAGAAGAAGTTTAAAGAAAATATAACATTGGGATTTTAACCCAAAAATAATTACAGAATAGGGAAAAAAATAAAAATTAATGTGTCACGGTGCTGCAGCAGGTGGTGTGTCGCAGTCACACAGCTCCAGGGACCTGGAGGTTGTGGGTTCGATTCCCGCTCCGGGTGACTGTCTGTGAGGAGTGTGGTGTGTTCTCCCTGTGTCTGCGTGGGTTTCCTCCGGGTGACTGTCTGTGAGGAGTGTGGTGTGTTCTCCCTGTGTCTGTGTGGGTTTCCTCCGGGTGACTGTCTGTGAGGAGTGTGGTGTGTTCTCCCTGTGTCTGTGTGGGTTTCCTCCGGGTGACTGTCTGTGAGGAGTGTGGTGTGTTCTCCCTGTGTCTGCGTGGGTTTCCTCCGGGTGACTGTCTGTGAGGAGTGTGGTGTGTTCTCCCTGTGTCTGTGTGGGTTTCCTCCGGGTGACTGTCTGTGAGGAGTGTGGTGTGTTCTCCCTGTGTCTGTGTGGGTTTCCTCCTGGTGACTGTCTATGAGGAGTGTGGTGTGTTCTCCCTCTGTCTGCGAGGGTTTCCTCCGGGTGACTGTCTGTGAGGAGTGTGGCGTGTTCTCCCCGTGTCTGCGTGGGTTTCCTCCGGGTGCTCCGGTTTCCTCCAACAGTCCAAAAACACACGTTGGTAGGTGGATTGGCGACTCAAAAGTGTCCGTAGGTGTGAGTGAATGTGTGTGTGTTGCCCTGTGAAGGACTGGCGTCCCCTCCAGGGTGTACTCCCACCTTGCGCCCAATGATTCCAGGTAGGCTCTGGACCCACCGTGACCCTGAACTGGATAAGTTACAGATAATGGATGGATGGATGGAAAAAAAACTAAAAATAAATCAATGCTGCTTCTCCTGTCTGTTTTATATTTCTTATCATTTTGCTTCATGGTGAACCGAATCTGGGCTCTTATGGGTTAATTTGCCCTCGCCCACTTCGCCTCAAAACATCTACTGAAAAATCCCTGATCCTGTCTTAAGGGCCATTTCATTTCTGCATTAGGTTGAAGTGGAGGGTGTTTGAACCCTCGGAAGGGTGAGGGAATGAGTCAAGACTGATATCCACTTAAGAGACTGAACACCCCCAGAATGCATTGCAACATGATTCAATTTCCATAGCAACATAACAACATTAATTCATTCATTCATTGTCTGTAACCTATTCTCCATTTCAGGGTCACGGTGGGTCCGGAGCCACCACACATCCTGGAGGGGGCGCCAGACTTTCGAAATAATGAACAAAGTAGTTTAAAAACTACACAATGCTTACAGTGGTAAAAAATAAAACATGTAATACAACATTATGCTATATATTTTACAGCGTGGTGTGATGGGAAAATGCAAACTGAGAATGTAATGAGTAAATGTAAACTATTACTATGGTTAATCTGAAATGATTATGACACACTGTGGTGATTATGATGGTACAGAACATGCTGTGCTTGAAGCATAACCCTTCTATGCCTTTTACGAAGTTAGATTTAGGGAAGTCTAACCGAAAAGCGTATGTGCTTCCTGTTTGGGACAGAGCAACTTGACCTGACTCTCTGCAGAACATAATACTGACTGTGGAGAAGTGGGAGTGTAGATAGTAACAGAAATATGTATGGCCTAATAGTCCATAACGTCTGGGACTTGGGGAAATCCGAGACATGATGTAATGGTAACAGGAAATGTGTATGTGACAAATGCCATATAAATACTGCTGTGAATGTCTAAATAAACTAGAGATTGGAGTGAATACTTGACTATTGCCATTACAGGTGGTTAAAATATAAACATTGTAAAGATACTAATTCGATATTCAGCTCTTGTTGTCACTCATCTTTGTGATGAGTTGACGGTGTAAACCGACGTTGATAACATATCCACTGCAATCTATTCCTTTAGTGCAATCTTTTAGATTTTAGAAGTGAATGTTACAGTTATTCTGATGAATAATTAAACTAGAGTCGGTCCAATTCAATAAGAACTTGTCATATTAATTATGAATGTATCGTTAGAGCAATGATTGTAGTTAGAATGGGGCAGAGTCACCGCCACTTTGTTTCAGGGTCCTAGGGTCTTGGGGTCAAGCCTGTGCTTGTTTACTGTGTTCTCCCTGTGTCTGTAAGGGTTTCCTCCACGTGTTCTGATTTTCTCCCACAGTTCAAAAACATGTTAGTGGTTGGAATGGCTGTGTAAAATTGCCCACGGTTTTTACTGTGTGAGTGAGTACAAGAGATTGTCCATAGATGCAAGTGTGTGAGTGTGTGAAACCCTGTGATTGGACCGGTGCCCTGTGCCCGGTGATTCCTACCACAGCTCTCATCAGAATAAAGTATTTACCACTGAATGAATGAGTGAGTGTAGATATAAACCAGCCCCAAACCAAAGTGTGTACAACTGAATAATGAATCAAGTTCATTCATTAAAGGTGTATAAATAATTACCAATGACATACTTCTCTTCCTCTTTTCTTCTAGTATTATCAGTCATACTCTCTAGATGGCGATGCATGTTTCCCCAAGCCTGGAACAGTTTATATCATCATATTTATTCACGTCATCTCTTCAGGATGGACCCAATGTGTTTTCGATTGCACTTTGGTGAAAATGAGGGGTCTATTTTTATCGATAATACCCTGGCTCTGGAGACGCTCGTGTTCACGTTCTGTACACTTTAGTCAATAATCAGCTCCTAATCAAGCACTGCTTGTGTTGAAGTGGGCGAAAAGGAGAAGGGAAACACTAAACAGCTGTGCAACACAAGCCAGTGTTAGGCCTTGCTTCTCGGTCCAATACCAAGTACAAGTTTGACTGGTTTAAAGCTGCACAGTTTATTTTGTGGACAGTCACAAAGCACCAACCAGTGCCTTTGGGATGAGTTGGAGTGGTGCTTATGATCCAAAACTAATCTTTGAACATCAGTACCCGACCTCACTGATGGCATCAAATCCTCACATCAATGTTGAAGTAGGTGAAAAACAATTTTATTTTATTTGTTTGTTGAGCAGAGGGAACGTCATTTTTCCGAACCTCATGCAAAGTGTGCTCTGTCCCAGGCAGTGCCCTACTCCCTAAATAGTGGCCTTCACACATTTATAACATTAATGCTTGTATAACAGTGCATTGTGTAGAGAACGATATGTGTGATTCAGCCCAAGTGGTTTGGCGGTGTAACTTCAGAGCGACGCAGACACATGACACACTTGTATAGACGTACACAACAGCGTAGGGCACTTGTTCAGGAAAAGGCATAGCTCTACCTTGAGTGCGGAAGCATAAATCGGCCTTGTATTTATTCATTCATTCATTATCTGTAACCCTTATCCAATTCCGGGTCACGGTGGGTCCAGAGCCTACATGGAATCACTGGGCGCAAGGTGGGAATACACCCTGGAGGGGGCGCTAGTCCTTCACAGGGCAACACACACACACTCACAGACACTTTTTGAGTCGCCAATCCACCTACCAACGTGTGTTTTTGGACTGTTGGAGGAAACCCACGCAGACACAGGGAGAACACACCACACTCCTCACAGACAGTCACCTGGAGCAGGAATCGAACCCACAACCTCCAGGTCCCTGGAGCTGTGTGACTGCGACACTAACCTGCTGCGCCACCGTGCCGCTCTGCCCTGTATTTATTTATTTATTATTATTATATTTATTATTTTTTTACTTTCTTTCCTCCTCAACCACCCGCTGGTGCACAGTGATGTAATCATATATAAGATGATGAGGGGGAAAAGCCTCTAAACTTCAGTCAAAGGTTTTTGCGCTATTTTCCCAGACATGGATTAAGCTTAATCTTCGACTTAAAGAATTACCATTGGAAATTCTTTGTAGTCTAGTCTTAGACTTAATCAGGATCTGAGAAGCTGGCAGTTTAGAATATAAATAGATTCCCGGGGCATAGCACCGATTATAAAAGGACATAGCGATAACAAAATATAGGTCCCAGATTGGGCTCTGATTAGCATGCTAATACTTTACAAATGGGTTGTGACTGATCCTTTAGATCATGTTGTTTCTTCATTAATTCAGAGCTCGGGTTTGATGTAGTTCTGCTCTCAGGTTATCTGAGTAGGTGTTTGCTGAGTGTGTCACCGCGGTTTTATTCACGTCTCCTGACAGTTTGCTCCGAGCTTTCAGCCGGCAGTGCTAACACAGTGTTGTTTGACAGCGTGTGTGTGTGTGTGTGTGTGTGTATGTGTGCGCATGCTAGAGTCTCTTACCTGAGAGTGCCAGTGCCGGGGGAGAGCTACATTTGCCTGGCAGCATTTCAGGTCACAGCACTGGAACATTCTTTCAGCAGCCTGTCGCATCACTTTCTGATGCTTGTGGAAGGTTATGAAACACGCACAGTGTATGGTATGGGTCCAGGCGTCGAAAAGAAGGTCACATGTCCACAAACTGAAATTGTCAAATGATTAAAGCTATAATAATATTCATATAGGACTGTGTCTTATCGTCATTGCTGGAAAACAATATACAGAGATAAAAAATCGAGCCAGTCATTTGTTTACACTCAAATACACTCAAATTAAAATAATCAACAAATCTGAATTTATCGCACAATCATTATCTCTGGTAGCTGATGGATTGTAACAAACCGGTTCATTCATTCATTCATTACCTGTAACCGCGTATCCAGTTCAGGGTCGCGGTGGGTCCAGACCCAGCAATCCACCTACCAACATGTGTTTTTGGACTGTGGGAGAAAATTGGAGCACCCGGAGGAAACCCACGCGGACACACGGAGAACACACCACACTCCTCACAGACAGTCACCCGGAGGAAACCCACGCAGACACAGGGAGAACACACCACACTCCTCACAGACAGTCACCCGGAGGAAACCCACGCAGACACAGGGAGAACACACCACACTCCTCACAGACAGTCACCCAGAGGAAACCCACGCAGACACAGGGGGAACACACCACACTCCTCACAGACAGTCACCCGGAGGAAACCCACGCAGACACAGGGAGAACACACCACACTCCTCACAGACAGTCACCCGGAGGAAACCCACGCGGACACAGGGAGAACACACCACACTCCTCACAGACAGTCACCCGGAGGAAACCCACGCGGACACAGGGAGAACACACCACACTCCTCACAGACAGTCACCCGGAGGAAACCCACGCAGACACAGGGAGAACACACCACACTCCTCACAGACAGTCACCCGGAGGAAACCCACGCGGACACAGGGAGAACACACCACACTCCTCACAGACAGTCACCCGGAGGAAACCCACGCGGACACAGGGAGAACACACCACACTCCTCACAGACAGTCACCCGGAGGAAACCCACGCGGACACAGGGAGAACACACCACACTCCTCACAGACAGTCACCCGGAGTGGGAATCAAACCCACAACCTCCAGGCCCCTGGAGCTGTGTGACTGCGACACACTGCCACCCCAAACCGGTTCAATCATTCCTTTTTGACTAAGTAAACTGATTAGATTGCCCACATGTGTGTTTAATAAATTTACTTATTGGCACAGGTGCAGTGTCCCCGCTCCAAAGTTACATAGTGCAGTTTCTGCAGTGCTGAGCCTGATGTAGCAATGACAGAGACTCCTCTCCCTGTTACAGACCAGCGAACCATCACAATGATTTTGAAGCTGTGCAAATGCACCGTGGTTTTGGTGTTGTGCTCATTAGCTTGGTCATGCTAGTCAACCATTTTCAGTTGGGATTTACAGGTCAGTTATCTTAGTCGTACTTACTGCTTAACTTGCCTTGCTGCTTGGGTCAAGCACCACACTCGCTGATCGGTTAAATTAAATTTAAAAAATGCACTGTACTTGTCAAACTGGTCAAGCAGCTTAATTTGGTGAGGGAACTACATTGTGCTATTTAGCTAGCAAACTAATGCCAATGAATCGGTTTTCACAGCTTGCAGAACATTGTAAGAGGTGCTTGAGTCACACATTGCTGGCAACCACTGACACATTCACACACAGAAGATTATGTGGACGTTGGGAACTATCACAGCTTGGACAAATACAGTTTCTGATCTCAGATTTTGCTCTGTAAGAGGTTTTGTGGTGGTGTTATTTACCCCCACTGCAGCTGAGTGGGAGTTACAAAAGGCATTTGTTCTCAAACCAATGGATTTTGTAACACTTTTACCTGCGAGCGGTGTGTTTTGTAAGCCAAAGTCACGAACTGTGTGGATGCAGCCTGGCCAAGCTGTCAACATCCTTTCACCTCACTCTCATTAGTCCGCCTTAAAAAACAACCTCCCGCTACTTCTGCTTTGTGTTGTTTGAACTGGTATAAACAAAGCGGATTTAAGCATGTATGTAAATGTGCTTTAAAAAACACACACACTGCATGATGAGGTGTGATTACAATCTGAGGTGATGGGTCATCCAATCAGTCAGTCATTCATTCATTCATTTGTTCATTCAAGCGGTCAATCAAGCCATCAATCACACCTCTAATGTAGACGCAGTTAACAAGCTATTTAAATGCATAAAATGGTGCATTCCTTTGGTGGCACTATGTTCTTCTCTTATTTTCGCGGTGGGAGAAATATAGATTTCAAAATTCAAATTAAGAAGCAGTGCCATAGGACTGCGGGGTGGCTGTGCTGCCATGCAATATATATGAGAATGAAATTGCCTCTCTCATTTGCCTAACCAAAAGCAGGGATCATCGGAAGAATATAAGAGCGGTAGGAAGCAGCCGGTGTGAACATGTCCTGCTACTTCCCCACGCGACCCAAACTCAGTCTGTAGATTGATGACTTATGTTGGACGTCCCAAGCTGAATTCACTCTCCCAGTTGGAGGAAAGTGGTCCATGTTCTGAACACAACTCATCGGCTGTTTCTCCGGATCGGAAGCATAATTTACTGCTGCCTAGCTTTTCCAGCGTTCAAGGAGAACGTCGTCCATCGGATCCACACTTGTCAGCCCTGGCCTGATATTTCAACACGCCTCAGGCATCCTTGGGGATCCCAGTGGCCAGAATCATGCCTATGTATGACCTTAAAATGCAGTCCTTGATAATCCCTGGCTAGTCCGCACCAGCTCCCAGCACACCTGAACCACGCAATCAAGGCCGCGGTGAGTGCAATTACACCCTCCATGTTTTCTCAAAAGAAAATAATCTTTAAAACTTTGGACCATTTGGGAATCCTCAAGAACTGTAAATTAACCTCAATGCCTGAACTCTGGGTCTGGATTTTAGAATGAATATACCTTAATTGTTGGATATTAAATGGCTCAAACTTTGGTTGTGGTAATTAAATAAATAGAAGAAAATAAAAAATAATAATAACACAAATAAAATAAAATATATAAGGGGAGGGGGGGGGTCTGTTTAACAGTACTACAGTGGTGTTTAAGCCCACTGCTTCTACCATTAGGTTTATGAATCATGGTTATGGTTAGGATTGTATTTCGCACATTGGGTAAACATCATAAATTCATGTGTATATCGACGATTGGTGAACTATAATTAATAATTACTAAACACTACAAATACTGGGAGTGTTTTTTATATCAGGCTGTTCATTGTAGAGAGAGAGAGAGAGAGAGAGAGAGAGAGAGAGAGAATTAATGAAAATATTATATATATTTTTCATAAATGTTGTTTGCTAATGTATGGGGGGGGGTAGTTGGTTGTGCATATTGTAAACAAGTACCTTATGGTAAATGCATTGTTTGATTTTGAAATACATTTCAGCTTTTTTTTTTTTTTTTTTTTTTTATTTATTTATTTTTAATCCAAACATAGAGGGCTACACCCCTGAATTCCACACCTGAGTCCTTGTGTTTCCACTTGTTATCCATGGCCAGGGATCCAAATGAGTACAACTGACCGTGTTCTTATTTGGTGGGAAGGATGCCAAGGTTCTTCTCAGTCTGATGAAACTTCACCATGTTCTCACTTAACCGATGCACTAGGGCAGGCAGGCAGAACCGCTGAGCAGTTAGCTGCCTCTTCTTAATGTACAGAGCAGCACAATAGCACTGTGTGGGCTGTGGTATGAATAGAAATACGCTGTAGAAGAAAAAATGCGTTATCCCTCTGCTTTCCCAGAATGATATACTGAAGAGAAACTCATATTGGTGGGTATCGCCTATGAGTAGCTTTGGGAGAAAAGCTCAAGGACTGGAATACCATAAATATGCAATGCACTTATCTTCCACTTTATTGGAATCACCTAGCTTTTTGCCTCCACTTACTGGCTGCTCTATATTGCCCCAGAACCTTATAGGTTCACACTAAAGGTTTTCAAATTATAGACTGTTTATCTTTTATTTTTTTCTTACATACATTTTAAGCCACTATCCCATGGAGGGTATGGACTTCCTGTGGTGCCACTTTCCTGCAACACCAAAGAGAGTAAATGTAGTTGAAAGTCTGACATGTCTTACAACAGCTTACACTGTCAAACAAACCAAGAAAAGAAATATGGAAGTGCATACAGTGAAAATAAAACGACCAAGCGTGATCATCGGTTTGCCGTTGTGACACAGTAAGCCAAGGTAGTGTAATGTGAGGAAAAATAGAGAGTCTAATGGTAATGTCCAGTGTAAAGTATGTGTTTAGATCAAATGTTGGCCTGTTACTAGAGTATCTGGTGCTTTTTCATAGCTTGCCATGCCCCCAAAAAAAAAAAAAATACCATGCCTGACTTGACAAATTCATGTCATTTGACTTAACTGTGGATGATTTTCATAACTGTGCTGCAACAAAAACACAACCTGTTGAAACAAACTATATAATGGCATACATGCAATGGAATTGAATTGCTTTTTAAAATGTGATATTGTGAGGGCTGTATACATGTCTCTACCCAGTGCTTGACGTGATAGCTTCATGTGTGGCTCCTCCGTTGTGTCGCCAATGCTTTTCTATGGTGAGTATACAACCTGCACAACTGAGTGCACCATCACGCATTGTGTGTTTCCTCCTCCTGCAGAGAAAAAAGCCTCAGTCCTGCTAGGTGGCCTATTTATACCAGCTGTCTCTGTCCATCTCCGTCTCTGTTCTACAATGATCACTTTACGCGGCTCAATAGTGGCCTTAGGGCTCATGTTAGAAGGAAAAGTCAACAGTAACTGCTTCTGCTGACTCCTGAGGGAGAGGAAACTGTACATGAGGGACCAGGAGAACTGATAGATGCCTTTAAACCAAAAGATCAGATGATGGGACTGTTTGCCAATAGGGAATCCATTATTAAAGTACATCAATATAAAATGAGGAGCCCTGGGCCAACTGTAATGTTATGAAAGCCCATGAAAACATAATGTAAATGTGCATGGGCAAAAAAAAAAAAAAAAAAAAAAAAACTTGACAGATGGGAAAACGTGCATGGGTGTGTGTGTGTGTGGTGCATAAGTGCAGCTTTGTGATCATCACAGTAAACACTTCCGCCCACAGAGAAAAGGAACAGCAGCAAAAGGAGCGTTTTTCCTCCACACCGGCGTAATGAATCTCCCTCATTTCCCTGTAGTAAGCACCGCACAGCATTGTGGAAGCATCCCATGGAAGCATTGCACATCCTTTGATATCACAGCCTCAGATCTTTATTTATTCGTTTATTTATTTTCCTCTCTTTATGTGGCAGTGTGGGACGCGACCCCCCGATGGGTCCCGCTCATCACAAGCTCTAATAAAAGCCTGGCAATGTTTGAAAACAATTTGAGCATCAAATAACTGCAGCATATTGTCTTACATATCAGTTACTGATGCACTGCTGAAGATAGATGACATATGCTACTCTTCAGACATTTTGGACTGAAATAGGGGGTATGGAATACAGCGGAATACAATAGAACATAGGGGAATATGAACACTGTGATTGCAAATCCTATATGAAGTGTTGTAAATGTAGCCCAAGGACACTTATTGGTGTGGTGCCGTGTGCTTGTCTGGGCAGGAAGGCAAACCCCAGTACACCCACACACACCCACACACACAAACACAAACACACACACACACACAAAGTGTCCTGGTGATGTCAGATGTTTCAACAAGAAAGTGAATAATAAAAGCATCAGGTGTCCATTCTGCATTGATATGATTTAAAAGCATTCATCTACAGCTACAGATAAACCACTTTTCCATTACATGGCACCTAGGCTGTCACAATAATAACATTAATGACTTCTCATATAATATATGTACAATTTCTTATTCATTTTTGCTGAACTCAGAATTGCCCATATTTACATTTTATTATTATTATTATTATTATTATTATTATTATTATTATTATTAGTATCAGGGCGGCATGGTGGTGCAGCAGGTAGGTGTCGCAGTCACACAGCTCCAGGGGCCTGGAGGTTGTGGGTTCGATTCCCGCTCCGGGTGACTGTCTGTGAGGAGTTGGTGTGTTCTCCCTGTGTCTGTGTGGGTTTCCTCCAGGTGACTGTCTGTGAGGAGTGTGGTGTGTTCTCTCTGTGTCTGCGTGGGTTTCCTCCGGGTGACTGTCTGTGAGGAGTGTGGTGTGTTCTCCCTGTGTCTGTGTGGGTTTCCTCCGGGTGATTGTCTGTGAGGAGTGTGGTGTGTTCTCCCTGTGTCTGCGTGGGTTTCCTCCGGGTGCTCCGGTTTCCTCCCACAGTCCAAAAACACACGTTGGTATGTGGATTGGTGACTCAAAAGTGTCCGTAGGTGTGAGTGTGTGAGTGAATGTGTGTGTCTGTGTTGCCCTGTGAAGGACTGGCACCCCCTCCAGGGTGTATTCCCACCTTGCGCCCAATGATTCCAGGTAGGCTCTGGACCCACCGCGACCCTGAACTGGATAAGGGTTACAGACAATGAATGAATTATTATTATTATTATTATTATTATTATTATTATTAATTTATTTATTTATTTTTGCAATTCCAATATCTGAATATTATTAATAGCTATACTTGGAAAAAAAACATATATATATATATATATATATATATATATATATATATGTATATATATATATATATATATATATATATATATATATATATATATATATTTAAAGGAATGTAATTGTATTATTACTCTACTATATTTTATTATATTAGTGGCATGAAATCTTAAAATGACAATATCGTTATCGCAATTAGTTCTGGGACAATATATCGACCATGACAATCCTGTTACCTACTCCACTCAACCTCGCATGCTTCATTGTGCTTTTCAGCCCTAGACCCTGGTCACTTTTCCATTAGCACAGCTCCCACGTGAAATGTAGTTGGTGATGTTACAAACACCCTGTCTGACAGGAACCATGGGCTTTGGAAACCACAACAACAGCCGCTATAACATATAAGCACAGTTTACTCGCATAGTCAAAGTTTTATTTAATTATTTTTTTATTTCTTTTTTAGTTCCCCTCTTGTTATTAACTAATTAATTCATATATTTTATTATTATTTTTTAATTGGGACTGAATGCAGCTCCATGCCCCAGTTCTCACAGATAATTAGAGCTTGCTGCACGTCCGCCTCTTGCTGGAGGTTTTTCGTCTGCCACCAATCTAAGGAGCGTTTGAACCTCTTCAAAAGACCAAGGTGTGATTTTATGAGCTTCCGTTTTTATTCGTATACCACACGGTGGAATAGCACCATTTGATTCTGCACTGTGCTCTTCATAAGTTCTTCACTGGTGACGCTTAAAGCACTGTATAACACACATCTCTGTTTATACTTGAATACGTTGGTTGGTCATCTCTTGCTGTGCAATGAGATCAAGGTGACATGATGACATTGAGGTCTAAAAAGGAAGAAATATAAATATATAAATACATAGTAGAAAATAACATAAAAATACTCCTTCACTTCCAATGAAGGTCCATGAAAAAGGTTTAATTCCAAATAATCCATTCATTAAGAAATGTGAAGGACAGCTGCTTTGTCCAAAGGATTTTGTAAAATAAAGCTCCACACAATGGGGGAGGCATGTTTTTTGTTGGATTGCGAAGGTATACAAACTTTCTGCTTCTTTCTCATTCTGTATTTTATGAGGGTCACCCACAATGTACTCAGCATATAAATAAATGTGGATTGGTTCATTAAATAAAATAAATAATAACATCCAAACATGGAACAAAACACAAAGCAAGCTCTGTCTGAATAGAACTGGGGTCTGGGACCTTCTCCACGAGTGTAGTGACAGCCTTGAGCTGTGTCATTATTACCACTGTGGAGGACCAGACTGATCCTGGGCCATGGTGGAGTTGGACTTGACCTTGAGGTGTGGACTTGCACATCATTTTCTTGAGAGCTGCCTTCCAGCTGAAGAACTGTGGGTTTGTGTTTGTTCATGGTCATTTTAATTTGGTGGAAAAACTGTGAAGAAAGAGATTGCAGGCTAAGTATTGTATTTATATATATATAATTCCAGTGACAAGAGAGGGCATACGGAGAGTTAATCCGGGCCCAGTTGAGACTGAGGAACAGAAGCAGAGGTGTGAGGTTGTAGTGAAAGCTGCCCACTCCAGACGAGAGCTCAAAGGAAAAAGTGCTCCTTTAAAACGACTGGAACAAAATGAAAGCAGCAGCAGAGCCACAGAGAAGAGCGATAGAGGACTGATAGAGGCTGGAAATGAAGTGCTGGGCCACACATCAAGCCTCAGTATCAGGGAAGCTTACACACAGCAACAACAACTACAGGTAATGGGCTGTTTGGACTGTCTGGGTTTGTGTGTGTTTGTGTGTGTGTTTCCAGGCAATGACGTGAATGTCAGTGACAAACAACCTTGTTGGATATATGTATACCCTTCATTTATTTCACTTCCACTCCAATTACTCATTTTTTCAGGGAGATGTTACCAGGTCCTGTGTTTTAAATAGAAGATAAACCACTGAGGAAGAGCGATGTCAAAGGGAAACCAGTTTTCAGAACTGAAGTTCAAAACGTTATTAAAATATACAGAGAAAATGGAAGTCCTAACAAACATGTAACCATGGAAAGAACTGTAGGTCCACCCTACACAGACAAGACAGTATAACCCTGTGGATATTAAAGATTTGGCTGTTGAGAAGCCCTTATTGCGGAGGGGTGGGGGGTGGTGAGGGTGATGTACAAACTGATCTACAATGTAGTTATTTGACACTGATCCACTGGTGGTGCTGTTTTACTAAATGTACTGAACTGATATATTCCTGAAGAAGAATAACAGAAACAGTGCTGTAAACTGTTGGTGAGAGCATTACACAAACACAGCAAACTGCTGTTTCCAATGAGTCGTAAGGAGAAAGCAATTCACAGGAGCTTACACAAATATATTTAGTACAGATTATATGAGTGACAGTTAGTGCTGGGCGATATGAGCGCAAATCAATATCACGATTAACTGTACATTTTATCATGGTTACGATTAATGAACCCACATTGTTCAGTGACTCCAGCATGCTCCAGTATTATTCATTCATTCATTCATTATCTGTAAGCCTTATCCAGTTCAGGGTCGCGGTGGGTCCAGAGCCTACCTGGAATCATTGGGCGCAAGGCGGGAATACACACTGGAGGGGGCGCCAGTCCTTCACAGGGCAACACACACACTCACACCTACGGACACTTTTGAGTCACCAATCCACCTACCAACGTGTGTTTTTGGACTGTGGGAGGAAACCGGAGCACCCGGAGGAAACCCACGCGGACACAGGGAGAACACACCAACTATGCTCCAGTATTAGAGCAAATAAATATATTTTTTTAATGTTGCTCAGAGCTAGTTCCTCTCTTGTTTTTTAAGCGTTGTTCATATTTGGTGTGTGATTGTGCTTTGCCTGAAAGTGTTTTTTTTTTTTTTCTCAGTGTTTACATTTGACTTCTTTTTGTTCAGTGTTGTCTTAATTAAAGTGAAAGCAAAACACATCCAAACCACATACGCTGTGTTTTTCTTAGGCTCGAGCCGCTCGGTTGGGCTCAGTGTTTAGGTTCTCTTCCATGTTGCTTCCATGTGGCAGAATCACTTGACTACAGTGTGGTAGGGGGGTTTTAAAAGGACAGCACATGAACACACATTGGGGGAATAACAGAAGAAAAAAAAAACTGTTAAAGAATGAATATAATTGATATAGACAAAATTATGTTGATTAGAAGTTCGGAATATTGATTTCGATTAATTGTCTAGCCCTAGTGCCAGTTATATTTTGTACACATGGTCGAATGGACGTTTAGTCAAATATGTACAAATCCTGCCAGCAGGTGAGTTATATTTTAGATCAATATTTGCTTTTTATTTGAAAAGCAAAAGCTATACAGTATTTTCACTGAAATTATGTGTTAATAAATGGCTTTCTGAATGGGTATTGCTTTGCTGGACAGCTCAGCATGTCACTAAGTGTACGTTAATGACCTTCCTGAGTTCACTACTTCTCCCACATGATGTGCAACGTGGAGTACTTGATGCTGTAGGCAACAGGGTCAAAGCCAGATGAGAATAAGTTATATATTTAAACTTATATTTGATATTCCCTATTCTGAGAACAGAGAAGCCTTGAAGGAACAATCCATATGGAAAAAGATGAAGGATTTAATGCGGGTCCTGGAGAAAAGCAAGGCTTGATTTTTGCCAGTGCCGTGTTATTCTTCGCTGGGTCACTCACTGTTCATTCCAGGCCACAAAGAGATCTTAACTGAGAAGAGGAAGCTTGAACTGAATTTCACTAATTGAGTGTGCATTAAATAAGCTGCCCTCAGGTGGTCAGTGTAGATGGTCTTGAGCTCACGGAAATGAATTTGGAACCAAGGAACTATGCTTTTATTTTAAATAAAGCTAATGGAGCTGAAGGCAAGAAACAAAAGCCTTAAAGGAGTATAATAGGAAAATGAAAATTCATAATCAAAAAGAAAGCCCCCTGGGAGAGCTGAGGGCTCTTCTCTGTGCTTTCTGGAAGGAACAGGGCGCAAATATCATTCTGTTATAACTGTGTCGGGACTGTGGGACTGAATGTGTGTGAAGAGAAGAAAATAGAAAAGGAAAAACAAAGCCACAGAGCGAGGAAATCTGTTGTGGAAAATGCATGGAAAGGAGTGTGACCATTCATTACGGAGTCAAAGCCACTTTCGCTCATACTCCTCATGAGGTATGGGGTATAAAGCGTAACTGTGATAATTACGGGTGTTATTGCACCTCATACCGGGGCTTTAAAGCCCTCACTGGGGCTCAGTCATCACAATTACACCTTTCAAAAACCTCAGAAAAAGCTGCCGCATTTGAAATGGAGGCGCAGACCACCCTTTCAGGGGAAAAGGAGGAATTCAACAGGTTATGATTGAGGAGCCAAAGAGCACAGCAGCGGTAAATAGCACAGACAAACATTGTATTGTGGGAAGTAATACAATGTATTTTAGATTTTCTTAGATGTTTAGATGTTAATAACAACAAAAATATGTCAATATTAACCACGTATGGAACAGAAATAGAGCAACATCCTCATCTCTTTTCATCCTTTTCAAGGTCCAGAGGTTGTTTTACCGTCCAAATGCCTCCAGATGCAGTTTCTTGGATGTGGCTGAGACAAAGAGAGTACTCTTAAGCCAGTTCAGAATGAGAAGCATGGTTTCTTTCCTGTTTTACAGAGCCAGGGCTGTGTACAAACACCAGACCTTTTTTCCAGTGTACAAACAAAATGGCGTCTCTTAAGAAACATGATTTTCTTGCTATTGCACAGTAGCCTATCTATGGCAACAAAACCACACACACACACACACACACCACTGCCTGCCCTCTCAAAGCCCAGGATGCATACAAGAGCCATGGATGTTGAGGGAGGGGACAGCACTATTCTTTTGCTCACACCACCCACATTGTTGACCAATGACCTTTTGGTCTCAAGGCCTCTTCTCTTACGTTTAGACCTCTGACCAGGGGGTGATGTTGGATGATCAGTTGTGGATCATACAATTGGCATTGGGCATTGTGGTTCCAGAGCATCCACTTCTACTGGTCAGTTCTATCTCCCCTAACCCTTGCCCCAGTGGTGTCTGTAAAAGATAGTGACATACCGTTGGTCACAGTGGCTCAGCTCTGGTGGAAATGACAAGACCAGTAAAGGTGGAAAGAGATGTGATGAGTGACAGGAGAGACTCTGATGAATGCGCCAGCTGTTACAATATGGTCTATAAATCTTTGAAGTGGTGCTTTCTCATGGACTAATTAATGAGTGCAGCTTTATCATTTAGATTGATTGCATTGGCTGCCCTTCATATTTCATACATCTGGAGATGGGAGCTGATCTGAGACACCACAGTGGGCTCCTTTGCATGGGGTTTTAAACTAGCAGGCTTCATTTGTCATGCAAAAGAAAACACACACACACATACACAGACATACACAGACATACACACAAGTGCCCAAACATCTGCCCCCTTCTTCTTCTACATAATGGATTTAGTGGCACACTATATTATTTAGCTTTGCTCCCGCTTTCCTCGAATCCCTTAAGGAACTCTGTCAGATTCCTGCTTCGACTTTTGGCTCCGACCCAAATTCCTGGAATCTTGGGGCTCAAATGGGTTCTACATCTGCTAAAACATCTGGGAGATAATGGACACTTTCGCTGTTTTGTCCAAACATTTTTGCATCAGTTGAGGACACAGATGTACGAGCTTGTCTCCAGAAAAGCGATGACCGGCATCGTGGGAGCAGATGCACACAAGCCCAATGTGAATCATAGGCAAGGGTGATATAAGCCTCTCTAGTGTTGGGCTGTGGAGCAGTGGGATCTGTTTGGTACTAGTTAGGTCTAACCGTACATCTAACTAGTACCATATTCAAATACGCTCTGCCCAAACTCTTGTAGACACCCTATATACTTTGTCAGTTTAGACTCTTCAGCTTGCACAATGCACAACTGTATAATCCCCATGCTCAATGCCAAGCACTAGCTAGAGGGGTATGAAGGGCTGTGTTTGATCCAGAGCTAATAGTCCAACACAGATACTATCAGTAATATTCTCATGGTTGAATCGAATCCGCAGAGTCGTTCCAGCTTCTATTGTATGATGTAGCAGATGGGAAACAGGTTACGTACTGTCTATAATAGCAGATGTTGTTTTGCCAAAGCAAACGTAATGACATTCTACGATGGATTTTGGACGTCCCTTGATTGACTGACTATTTTATAACGGCTGTTGGACGTCCTAGGACTCTTTTCTGTTCACTGGCTGGTGAACACGTTTGGAAAATTGTCCTCTGATTGACTATGGTTCTGATTTTAATGGTAGTCTTTGCGAGTTGGATGAGGACTTAAATATGTTTCTGCTCATTGACTCATCCCATTGACTCATTCCTCACAATCGCCGCTCTCCAGCTAATGAGTGGCACACATAATTTAGACACACGTGACAAGTGGAGAGTCAATGGAGAGTCGTGACTGGAAATGTTTTATGAGATCTGTAGAGGTGAGTTGAGAGAGAGAGAGAGAGAGAGAGAGAGAGAGAGAGAGAGAGAGAGAGAGAGAGAGAGAGAGAGAGAGAGAGAGAGAGAGAGACCTTATTCACCTTGTAGAATATTAGTTCTGAATTCAGTGGTATCCACTATAGTTTTGATGTACTATTATGGGAATGCTTGATGATGGACCATTGCTGTGAGGATTTGATGGTATTCTGCCATGTTGGATGACTAGTTCTGGATTACAAACTCCACTCCAACTCCATCCTAATCCTAATCCCACCTGGGATCACAAAGAGATCACAATGCTGTTTCTGTAGAACGTCTTCGGGTACATGACAGAATATTTACAACACCACTAGTGCACAGGAGCTAAAGGACTTCAAGTTTCCACCCAGATTTATTTATAATGCTATGCGGCAGTTTCCATAAAATGACAAAAAAAAACATGAGAACGTTGCATTACACATAAACAAACAAAAGAAACACTTTAAGTTATATTTGTTCACTCACTAAAATATGTACACAGTTTTGAAGTTCCTGTTAGTAATTACTGCATTACAGAATCCAGTGTGACCTAACATGACCCAGTGTGACCTATTATGCTCCCATGGTGTAAGACAATGCTTACATAAAGAAGTTACATGCACATCCCTGTGAGTTTGGCACCTGAATGGCTAGACTGCAACAGACCCCTGAGCACAGAGAGAAGGTAGAGCAAGCTCCAAAGGGAGAGTTGATGTCTAATATTTATGAGCGCCAAGGGGAACGTGCTCTCCGGGGGGATGCTGGGTGGTGGGAGAAGTTCCTGCAGAATCAGAGCCTTTGGCTTCGTTCTCTGAATCAATGAGAGGGAGAGGGAGAAAGAGACGTGTGGAATTGCCTGGAGAACAGAATTGGCTTTTCTAGCTGGACTGATAAGGAGACTGAGGCTGGTCCAGCTGATGAGGAGCCAGCTGTAGGATCACAAGCCAAACATTGGACTGTCCTCAGAGAGTCTGGTGGGTTTATCTGCTCAACAAGGGTTCCGCCTATTTTTTATTTATTTATTTTGTATGTATATATACAGGAAGAGTTATTTCATTGTAAACAGTTGTTTTAGTAGACTTTTAAGGGCGGAAAATAGTGATAACAAGGATGTGTTAGCTAGCCGAGTGGTTGACCTAGCAGAAGAGGAGCTGCCAGACTCAGACATTCTTAAAAATACAGGTACTACAAAAGTTTCTTTAGGCGATGCTGCAGAAGAACTACTTTTGTTTCTGTAAAGAACCGTTTTCATATGGATTTTAAAAACTTAAAAATGTTCTTCACACTCACACTGCTCTTAAACAAACATGATATCACTAAAAAACCCTTAGCACTTTTTTTTGAAGAGCAGAGACCAAGAAATCAAAGCACAATAATATAGAATGCTATGTAGGCTTTAGTCCCCAGATCACTGAAGTTTGGCATGTTCTATTTGGCTTCTTCACATAATTCAAGTTTGTAAGTGTATTGACTGTGTGAAATTGTGTATGTGTGTGTGTGTGTGTGTTAAACTTTCCACAGTAAGGTACATCAATGCATATTCAGTCTTTCGGATTCTGGAAGACTGCAATGCAGAATGTGTTCATTGTGTCTGTTCCCCTGAAGTGATTCCATGTAATTCCACTCACAATACACTGGTGTGTCTCCGGGCGCCAGGCCAGGTGTGACTTTTGTCCCTGCTCTGCTGGTTGTCTGTCCACAATAGAATACACAAAGGATACAGTTTCAGCACCTTGGACAGTGGCTTGTTTGGCTTTGTGTCTTAGATTTACAAGTGTGCAGTTTAGCTCTCGCTCTTATCCAGAGTCATTTTTGATCATGCAGTGCTTTAGAGGTCGGCTGATGCAGTGTTGGTGACCTTGCCCAAGGGTGTGGTGGTGCTGACTAAGCTGGTACCAGAACCCGTAGCCTTCCGTAAAATTGTAATGATGAAACCTACTACGTCTACTCTCTTCGCACTTCTACTTTTGCCCTCACCTGGTAAGGAACCGCAGCTAATGGTGGATTCGGACTGAGCTGGCGTGTGCAAATCAGTGCTTGCTCCATGTTCATGGACGTTCTCAGTGCAGCTGCTCATTGGCGCTAATTGCCAGAAAGCAGGCCCCTTTAGAGAGAGCATGAGTGATGGAGTGAGGCATGCATAATTCAGGTAGAGATGGAGATCGGAGGAAAAGGAGCAATATGAGGAATGAAGGTGGTTAACAGGAGTGTGAGGGGATGTGTGTGAATGTGAAATAAGGAAAGAATGGCAGCAGTAGAGAGAGAGGGGGAGAGGGAGAAATGGCATAATGAGTTTGGTGCGACTGGCGCCTGTGGGGCAGGATTAGTCGTGTAGTAGAGTGTAGTGGAGTGAACTGGCAATGCTCTGTCAGACGAGTGGCTGCAGAAAGACACACGTGCGTCTTCTTTTTTTCCAGCGCCGCCGTTTGATTACGCCTCTGAGACCCCCAGGGGCTTTGGAGTAAAAACTCCTCGGCTGGGAGTTAAAAAGGGGGCTGCGCAAATCCTCTCATATCGGAAGTGTGGCGTTATGAAAAGGGAAAAGTCAGGAAATGCATGCCTGCACACTGTTCAGCGCCCGTGTACGGCGGGTTTAAGCTCGGCTAAATCATTGCCCCCCTTATTCAAGTAATAACTGAAATGTTTGACTTATGTGTCACATCCACATCCACCGATAAAAAATTATACGGAATTGACGTAGCTTCAAAAGCCGTGGCACTGTTGGAGTTACTTCAAAGCGGGGGGCTCTGGTGGAGCGAGACTGCTTTATTCATTACTTTAGCTTCTTTACAATGCAGTTCATAATAGCTGCATGAGTTCCGAATTGAAGTACAGTATCTACGAGGCAGGGTGGAAAAGAAGGGGACTAGCAGCTTTAGCTAAGCTCAGAAACGGGCAATGTTGGAGGGCCCAGCACTTCACAGTTTAGGGTTTTTCTTCTCTCACTCACAAGAAGTACTCAGTTTTTTTAGCTAAGAAGCTTAGTTCTTGGAAGTAAAGAGTGGTTATTGTCCTTTGACATTGTAAGTCAAGCGTTACATTGTTAGTATTTATTAATTACATAGTCATTACACAGTTGAAATATATTTGCATATGATTTCCATGTTGTGTTGACACATTTAAGTCTTAACATAGCTTCCACGTTTGTAATTGGTTTAGAGAAAAATAAGGGTGCCACAAAGTGCTCTATGTGCGCTCATAAAGAAGCCACCATTGGTTCCCTCAACGTTTGAGTAAACTGGTTTATTATATATATAAACCCAGGCAGACACAGGGAGTACACCCTAAACTCTGCACAGATATTGATCCAAGGAAGGGATTCAGGACCCCAAGAACCTGCAGCTGTGTCACAGCAACAATAACTGTCACCATGGCGCCCGATTTCCAAAGTTATGGAATGGTAAGTAATTAAGCTGAGACTACATGCATTAATTATTGGCAGTGGGCACTGAAGCCTTGAAGGGTTAATGTTCTGTGTTAGGGCAGAGAAAAAATGAGAGTGTACAGTAACTCCACCTAGACTGGAGCTACTCATCCCAAAACGGAACCTGTAATTAAGGGGCTATCACTACATACGGAGCACACAGAGAGAGAGCAGCGTTTCCCCTGGGCTGCAAACTGAGCGTCTAATTGGTTGCTCACCCTCTGGACTAATGAAGCCAAGCGGTGTGAGTCGATGGACCTCTGGAAGCCGCCCCTCTCGTTATGTGCGACACCTGAGTTCGATTAATTATCTCCCGCTCGTCATGCTACATAACCCCTGGCTCCTCCTGCAGAGGAATAAGTGCTTCATGGAATTTCCTGCATTACAAATCCATGGCATTTCCATGTCAATATAATCTACTATATCAACACAGGTTGGTCTTTTAGGTCTGCAATACCAGTCTATATACCACCTATGGTGAGGTTGATGGTTATCTATTGGGATTGTCTATTAGGTTATCTATTGGGATTGTGCATTCAGATTCCCTAGTGGACAAGGCATTCCAATGCTTAAGGGCAAGCCAGCCTGCTCCCATAGGTAGCTGCTCAAATACCACTAAAGTCAGTCGTTCTCCTCCTCCAGGTTGGAGTGTGGATGTTGCATATTCCTCCAGTTGGAAGCACATTAAAATATATTAAATGTGGTGGTCCATGCTGAAGTTTGGAGAGGACGTGAACATAACTGAACAACTTGTGCATTTCAAAAAATGAACCAAACTAAAGTAAATGTTTGATCGCTCCATGCTAATCAAGGTGCCCTCAGAACAAAAAATCTAAACCCAAAGCTTGCGTTTACTCACTGCAGTCCCAAAGCACTACGGTGCACCAAAGCAGGCTTTCATGTTGGACTAGCTTAACTTAATAAAAGCTAATGTTTTCCAAGTCCTGTTGAACTCAGTTGGGCAAAGAGGCAACAGGCAATGGAGTGCGCCTCTCGAAGCCTGTGCCAAGTGGCTAGGAACAGCTAGCATCTCTCCCAGAGGCCAGTGCACTTTATCTCCAGCTCTCAGAGCTCCGCGGGCGCCAACTCCGTGCCAGCTGCCTGGGTAAGCTGCCATCAGTTTGGCCCTTCAAGCCACAATAATTGAGGTAAGTACTAGCATGGAGGCCTACCAAAGCATTCTGTATTCACATTCAGATCCACTCTCAGAAAGTAAAGAGAATGCTTAGGAAAACTTGTTTGTGATCTGTTTCCTCAAAAGTATGGTTATGTGAAAGATAACTACCCTTTTTATTAATCAACAAAGTGGCTACAGTGCTGCAAAAAGATCTCCAAAATGCATACGTATTTAACAAAGATAGTCCTGACACTTTTACCATATTCATCATTATAATTCACAATTGATTTACGTTCACCAAGTAATCTCCCATCCACTGGTGGCGCTGTTTCACTCGCTAAATGCACACAAATGTTTTACTATATGCACCTGGGGATGCAAATTGCATGTGGTAGGGCCTAGCAAGGCAAATGTATGGGAAAACTAAATGCTGAAGTATATCTGGTGGTTTTCTGTGGTTGTAAAACTCCTGCCCTTATAACTGTATTGTAGTTTAATATTTGTAAAGTGCTCCAGTGATTCTGAACCACAAGGTTTCCACCCGCAGCATGACTGACAGTGACATCACCATGGCAACATACGCAGCCCTTCAGTAGAGGTGTTGATTTTTGTCTCCCTTTTTACTATTTTATTAGATTTTCTCAAATGGTTTAATTTTAAAAACGGTCTCACCTTTTTTATTGTTATTATTTTTATCCATCACCTTTTTAAATGAGTTTTCCTACATTTCTGGTGCACCTTGTCCATTTCAATCTTTTCTACATCCTCTGGAATATATAAACACACATGTACATATCACATATCATCACACTGTTTTCTTATATTCCAGAGCCTCTCTGAGAAATCGCCCACTCCTGCCTTAGAATATAGTCACTACGAGATCCAGTGGTGCCTTTTGGCGTCTTCCAGTCTAAGAAATGATTTTGGTGGTTTATGCATTGATTTGCCTGTAGGTTATTCCTGTGTTTTGACATTCAATCTGCTTTGGTAATTAAACCTTCCCTTGAAAAAAAGGAAGTTTAATTCCTGAAAGTGCAGTGGGACTCTGCGTGGAGGCGTTAAAGCCTTGTGGCTCGTTGGTGGTAATACACTATCCTAATGTTTCATAATGTTCCATTATTGTTTTTTATGATGCTGTGCGGCTGCTGTTGCATTAAGCTCTTGATGAAGTGCCTGGAGTTCATAGTCATGAGGAGGTGATAGTTACTCTTATATAGTGCTTATATAGACCTGACGGGGTCTCACCATTTGTTCGGTACAGTGACCACCATCTCCAGTGGCAACCCATGCTTTCCTTATAGGTCTCCCATCCGGACCAGATCCTAACCTGCTTAGCTTTGGTTCATTTGCATGTCCTATTTATCAAAATCAAGGGTACTAGCAGGTACTTTGCCCCATTGTCGCAGTAATCCTAGCACCTTAGATACTGGAACTGTGAGAATTTGCTGGCATACAGCCACTTAATTCAGACACTGATGTTGGAAGAGTACTCCCTGATCACAACCCCGCTCAGTCTCATTCCCAAAAATGTATTGTTTACCGTTCCAGCAAATCCAGAGGTTGCAGTTCCAAACACTGGGCTCGGGCATGGCGATTGTAGGCTCATGTGCAGCTCCCCTGGGATGTTTCTATTCACAACTAAATCTGAATTCACTTCTCATATGATTGCATATATGATATATGATATTGATACATAGCAAAAACACTAATAAATTGGACACACAAGGTGGACATTTCTCATGTAGTGGCCAGAGACTGAACGTACATGTGTATTAAAGTGACCAACGACAGTACACTGAGGAGAGCTAGAGCCGGTGTGTTAGATTTATGCTAACAATGGCCTGCTGAAAAAAGACGGCCTCTGTCTTTCTTGTGTTTCATGACAAGTCTACAGCGAAGCAAAGCAGAACAGCTGTGGAAAGTGGTGGAACCATGAGAGGAGAGACGTCTCATTACATGTGAAATGTCCTCAGCTCAGAGTCGGTGTTGTATGTGTGTGTGTGTGTGTGTGTTTTTTTTTTTATCATAATTTATCTATTTATCACATTTCCTTCCTCAAGGATGCACTCACGGACGTGTGATGTCGGTAATTGACTGAGTTTACGTCTCAGAGCAATTTGAGGGTCACTATAAGAAGGGAAAAGGAACAACCGGGTGTAAACAAGTCAATAAGCTGTCAGAGGAGCTACGTGTGCGTAGTTAGCAGAGCAAGGTATAATTGGCTGGGAAGCTGAGAACCTGGAACGTTGCTGCAGCTAAAACAAGCTATCGGCTGGGTGCGTACACCTGACATCTCACCGTCCTCGCACTGGTAACAGAAGAGAACGGAAGAAATCCTTCAGTTCTGTAGCTTTAGAATCTGTCATTGTCTTCTTTGTGTGAAGGGCATGGGAAGATAATTTGTGCCTAAACAATGCATACTCTCACACAGGTGGACATCTGCTTAAGCATCTGGGGAAAGTAATAACCCTGAATATGAAACCAAACAGCCCTAATAGTTAACAAGTAGCCAATTTTTCCCCCTACAGAAATTATAAAATAAATGGCGATGAGTGTCTGCTAATGAGAAACTTCAATGCTGCTAGAAGAGATACTTTGGGGCTCTTGAGTACACCACCAACTAGAGCAGCTGGCAACCTCTGCAGCACCCAGGCAGCAGTAGGATGTTAGATTTCTTGCTCAAGGTTTATTCAGCCATGAATATTAAAGGAGGATAAAGCAATATTTTTTCACTCCCCCTTCCTCCATTTTTTCTGAGGGTCCTAGGGTTCGAAGCAGGTCTCAGGTCTGCTTCTCTAAACATTTAGGCCACAACTGCCACAGGACTGACTCACGGCTGCTCCAGGCATAATATTTCAGGCAGACTACTGTACATACTCTGCAAAAGTCTTAGGCACCTAAGGTGATGATGATGATGATGATGATGATGATTGTTATTATCATTTCCAAATAATTTACCTTATCAATAATTGGTGCTGCCCTGTGAAGGACTGGCGCCCCCTCCAGGGTGTGTTCCCGCCTTGCGCCCAATGATTCCAGGTAGGCTCTGGACCCACCGTGACCCTGAACTGGATAAGGGTTACAGATAATGAATGAATGAATGAATAATTGGTGCTGTACAAAATGTTATGCATCATTAATAACAATAACAAAAACAGTAAAATAAAAATATTTTTTTTTCTGAAAGTTTTAGATGTGAGTGAATGTGAAGAATAAAGTTTGTTTCTAGATGATGTTCTTGATTGTATGGATTTGTTAAATCAACAGCACACTTGATTTACAATAAGGAAGTTTATTAACTTAAATGTATTGACTTTGGATGATAGCCTCAAATAACACTGGACTGCCACGAGGAGAGCTTTGAAATGGAAATAGTTAAACCAACATACAGCACCTTATTATTTTCTCTAATAATGCTAATTATATTTATTCTAGCCCCCTCCAGGGTGTATTCCCGCCTTGTGCCCAATGATTCCAGGTAGGCTCTGGACCCACCGCGACCCTGAACTGGATAAGGGTTACAGATAATGAATGAGTGAATGAATGAATATTTATTCTAATATTAGATTTTATTTTTTATTTTTTATTTTTTTGAGCAAATAATCTTTTACTGCTCAGATAAACAGCTTTTTAAATGTCATTTCCAAATTCATATTGAGTCCAGGCTGTTTACCTTCCTCCCTGTTGTAACCAAGCCAGAATATCCAAGAAACCGAAAGCAAGTCAGAACTTTAAATGCTCATCAGTTCTAAAGGACCTGTTATTGCCTTCTGTGTAAGAAAGGAATTGGAATACACACCTTAGCACTGAATACAATCAGGCATTTGTCTATAACCCTAGGAATGAAAATAAAAAAAGAGGAAAGTCTATTAAAGCCTTAAATAATTTACCAAAAAAAAAAACCTAACATAGAAAACAACAAACAGAATTTATTTAAACCTGTATTTGCTAATTCAGTGTTAGCAGTAAGCAAATAGCCAGGCTACTATGCCTTTATGGCTGTGGGGATAAATAACTAGCATAACTATCATAACTAACTAAGAAATACAAACTTAAAATGTAACTTAGAAATGCTGGCAGTTAATGGAAGCTAAATAACAGCTTTACTAGCTTCACTAGTTGCTAAGTTGGACCCACTATGGCATTATTAGCAGAGTGTTAACTTTGTAGAGTGGGCCCTTCAGTGCCTTATTCCCAGATCAGTAGCTGTGACAATTCTATATCTTTAGGAAGTTTCAATCGTCTGTTTTATTGTGAAGGGAAAGGCATGGCAAAAACAGCCTACGTGCTAAATGTTGTCAGCCAGCCTGTCATTCCTTTACGCCTCTGGTGGGGGAGAAAAACCCATACTGCAATGTCCTTATCTAAATCTGTAATGATCAGACTTTGATTGGAGCAACACTGGAGTAAACACTAGAGGCAGGGAGCCCACGGCTCAGAGCTGGATGTGAGGTAAGTACATTATAATATGCAGCCTCTCGAGGGAATAATTGTTTCCCTGCAGCAAGCAAAATTGACGATGAAATCCGGCAGATAAGGCTGAAAGAATTCACCGTCAGTTTACACACCCTGTTTACTTCAATTTCACCTAATTCGGATTCAATTTTCTCCAATTATTATATCATTCTCCACACCTGGCCCACGCGGCTCTGCTGAGCTTGAGGACCGTGTTTAGGAACAAATGTACTACTTTAGCCCCAGCCCCACTACACGTATACAAACACACCCCCACTAAAGATACAACAGCCTGGAAATACTCATTTAACCTCTATGTGCAGCATGAAGACTTCACGAGTATTACTTCAAATAAAGGTCACAAATCAATGAACAGAGTTTAATAATTAATGCATTACTCAATAGAGGTTTAGCCATTTTTAGTTCATTAAGCATTTGTTACTACTTAATAACTGATTAAGTACATTGTACTTGCTAGTTTATTACATTATTAATGTAAAGAACAACCTGAAGATTATTGGTGAGGTCAGGAACTGATGCCAAATGCTGGACCACACATACCACTGCAACTACACAGTGGTCTATCGCTCCAGTAAACACACTTCCACTGCTCCACTGACCATTGCTTGAGGGGCTTTATGGGTTTTATTCTTCAGGAGCCCTTTGTAAACACTGAGCATGGTGACCTTTAGCTCATGTGTGTTTTCAGCAGAGAATTCTAAATGGTTTATTATTATTATTTATTTATTTATTTATTTATATGTTCTTATGGATATTATACAAGCTAAAGAAAACGCAGCTAATCCGGACCTGGTAGCGCTTTGGTCAGTATTAGTAGCGGTAGTAGGAGCTCCTTTGCGTGAACCATTTCTTTGCATATGGCCTTGATCACACAATTATTCTCCACGGTGCCGTCGGCCCTCTGAGTTTTATCTCCGCTTTTGATTTAGTGTCAGGTCGGCCATTACGATCCATCTCTTATGAATGGCTCCGTTAGCTCTGTGTCCTTCTTTTGACAGTGAGCTGAGTCATTGTAATGCTCCTGCCTTTATGTAAATGGTGCCTTTGACCGCATTGTGGACGTCGGATGATAAGGTGAACTGGTACAAAAAGCCTATTTTTCAGAGAACGTTTTGGCTTCTGGACATAATCGCATTTAAAAAAAATGCATTTCATTTCAGTGAAATTGAGATCGGGACCGAAGAGAGAATGAAGGACTCAAATGATCTCGATGTTCTGAAAGACCCGAAGGTGAGGCATGGGGACAGGTAATGAAGCAATGAGGCAAAGCAAGTCAATATACTGCTGTCAATAAGCCATCAAGAGGGACAACAATATATCGAATGGCTGTTTGATTTTATCTCTGCATTATTGCTGGTGCATTACCGGCAGAAGAGGTGGAAGGAAATTATTGCTGATAATCTTGCAGAAAAACATATACCAGGATTTCCATACCTGAAACAAACCAATAATTCTCTAAAACTAAAGTTCTGCACTTTATCAAACATTGATTCATTTTCCTGGCTCTAAAAACATGTCAATAGTCACGCTTCGCCAACGACACCATGGCAGTGGTAAAGGTTCAGGGTCTGCCACATGTTTCCAGGGTCCTGAGGTCCTGGATTTGAACATTGCCTTGGGACACTTTTTAATCACAAACCGTGGCATTAGTAACTTGAAGTAATGATTCATGGCTTAAAATAATTACTGGGTTTGAGGCAGAAACACACCCAGTACATCAAATAACACACTCAGTCTCTCACACCTGTGGTCTATCCACACAGCCAGTCCACTTACCGATGTATTTGTGCATTGTGGAAGGAAAATACCTGGAGGAAACCCCTACAGACACAGGGAGAACACAACAAACTCCTCATAGACTGTGACTTGAGGCAAGTATCTAACTCAGGATCCCAGGACTCTGGATCTGTGTGGCACTGACCCTACACCTGAAGTGCCAGTTGCAATCCAGCCTTCAGTATGTTATACCTTCTTGGGAAAATAGTCAGACCTTCTTGTGACGATCACAGTAAATAATGATAACACCAACACACTCCGTCAAGACTTATCTGACAGCTCTGACAGCTCTGACAGTTCTGAATGAAAGTGTAATTCAATTTTTTGCTTATTTATTTATTTATTTTTCTTCTTTTTTTTCTTTTTGGCAATTGTCATTTTATTAAAAAACCCTAAAAATGAAGTAGTTTACAAACAGCAAGTGAGGGATTTATTCGTCCTGCAAAACACACCACACTCCTCACAGACAGTCACCCGGCGGAAACCCACACAGACACTGGGAGAACACACCACACTCCTCATAGACAGTCACCCGGAGGAAACCCACGCAGACACAGGGAGAACAAACCACACTCCTCACAGACAGTCACCCGGAGGAAACCCACATAAACACAGGGAGAACACACCACACTCCTCACAGACAGTCACCCGGAGGAAACCCACGCAGACACAGGGAGAACACACCACACTCCTCACAGACAGTCACCCGGAGGAAACCCACATAGACACAGGGAGAACACACCACACTCCTCACAGACAGTCACCCGGAGGAAACCCACGCAGACACAGGGAGAACACACCACACTCCTCACAGACAGTCACCCGGCGGAAACCCATGCAGACACAGGGAGAACACACCACACTCCTCACAGACAGTCACCCAGAGTAAACCCACGCAGACACAGGGAGAACACACCACACTCCTCACAGACAGTCACCCGGCGGAAACCCACGCAGACACTGGGAGAACACACCACACTCCTCACAGACAGTCACCCGGAGTGGGAATCGAACCCACAACCTCCAGGCCCCTCCTCCAGGACACTACCTGCTGCGCCACCATGCCTGATTATATACACTGATTATATTTTCCATCTTTGTGGTACAGCCTTCGCCAGGAGCTCAGAAGAAAGAATCACTGAAAGTGCAGCTGCATCAAAGGAATGAATGTCCCTGATTTGTGACTAGAGTTCACAACCAAACACAAACAGCAAATACCACATAATTGGCAAAATCATTTGTCCCATACAGTACCGCGAGACATGTTTGAGTGGGAGAGCCGTGTCCTGCTCCGGTCCACTGAGAGTGGATGGGTCACCTTTGACACCACCGGCCTGTAAACAATGGAAGTGCTGTCAATCTCCATGAACATGGCTCCGGTGGCCACAGCTGGTGGACAGCTTCTCATCTTCTTGCAGCAATTGAGCCTCACCATTTTCACCTGACACACTCCGCCAGCCATGATGGAATGATTAAAATTATGGTTCCTCTTTGACGCGTTGGCAGGTGCCAGTCTGGATCTGTGGAAGGATCCACAGCTGTCTTCTGCAGATGAGATTTCACTTCATTACTCTGTTGTTCTTTGGTGTGAAATATCCAGCCCCTTTGTTTGGAGACAGCTTCGCTGATTTCTAATCAATTACCATCGCATTACAGTCGAATCAGGTTCGCTTGACGGAGCCAAACAGTTGATAATGAGTTCAAAGGTGTAGCCGTTTTATTGTTCAACAGAAATTCATGTACTCGCTCAGTGAGGCGATGATTCCCAACTCTTACAGAACTTCGTACTTGTTTCAAGTAATCTGCAAAAGAATCTGATATCTGCTCTGGGGGTCACTGTGTTATCCACTGTGCTGTCTCACTGCATCGTGGTTAAGAAAGCATTATGGTCATAGCAGGAAGGTGTCAAAACCTGGGAAGACACCTGGCAAAACTTGACTGAGGCCTGTCCACTTGGACGTTTGTTCTGCCTCCTGTCCACACCTGAATGGCATTTTACGTCACTGAAAACCGGGGTGGAGATTTTTGAAAATGCCATTGTTACTGTTTTTGTGTGGAAGAAGGAAAACAGATTTTCTGAAACGCTGATGTCACACGGCCTGCCAGTCTCTGGTTGAAATTCAAACAGCTCATCTTTATAGTGAATGTGTGTGTGTGAGTGTGTGTCGCCCTGTGAAGGACTGGCACCCCCTCCAGGGTGTATTCCCGCCTTGCGCCCAATGATTCCAGGTTGGCTCTGGACCCACCGCGACCCTGAATTGGATAAGGGTTACAGATAATGAATGAATGAATGAATATTACAATCTAGATTCAGTAACTTCCTGACTGCGTAGTGCACTATGTAGGGAGTATGGAGAAATTTTGAATTAAATCACTGTCCTCTCCTGCTTTGTGGTGTTTTGATGTCTCTCTTTACGGGGTACTAGAGCCCTCTACTGGACTGACATGATAATGCAGCTGTTTTTTTTTTTTCTGTTCATCTGGATAACATCTCAGTTTTTGAAAATAAACAGTTCCTTTTGGACAGGGCCACAGATAGGGGTCTATTAAGGAGTTATTGAATGGGTCTGTGATAGTTCTAAAGTGGAGGAGCTGTTCTTATCTACATTTTCCTAGGAACAAAAATGTAAGTGAGTGTCATTATCTCATAGCTCCAGGGTCTTGGGTTTCTGAGTTTGGTCCACACCTCAGGTCACCTTATGTTGGGAGTGTGGTGTGTTCTCCCTCTGTCTGCGTTGGTTAGTGAGGTGGGTAGGTAAATAATGAGTAGCGTATGTGTGACTGGGAGAGTGAATGCTACCGTACGATAAACTGCTGCTTTCTTCAGGGTGTGATTTCCATATAATTACATACTAATTAAATATTAATGACACAGTATTTACAAGGTAATTGCATTTTATTTTTTCCACACTGTGTTACATTAATTATTTGGAAACATTCAGGAACCATAGGTTTGAGTCTTCTGGCTTAAAACATGGACATTTTATCTTGGAATTATTGTAGAGTCATGACAAAGCCATTGCGAATGGTTTATTCACTATCACTAATGGTTTATTCATGACAAATTACACCATGTCTTTGTTATTGCCAGCAGTTACTTTGGTTTCTAAAGGTTAAAATGCTGCTGTACTTCCACAAAACAGACCTCTTACATGTTGTTATTGATAGACATTTATGACGGCAGCTCAGAAAGAACACTACAGCATTCCTCGGCTCAATCAAACCTATGACTTTTACATCCAAAACAGCACTTGTAATTCCCATCTGAAATTATTCTGGCATTTTTCTGCTCAGAAAATAAATAAATAAATAAAATAACACACAAAGACATGCTCAGCAACCGGCTCTCGCTCGCCGTGGCCTTTTTTCCGAGCTACTAATTTGAATTACATATCGATTTGAGAGGTCAGGAAGACAAATTGTTGGTAGTGGGAATGATCATGGGAGGATGCGATATGAGAAACAGAAAGCAAACACGGGCGTACAGTAATAGTGAAAATGTCAAGCAGTCCGTGGAAGGCTTGCTGCTGGAATTCAACTCATTAATCCCAGTTTCTGCTGCTTTGATTTGGCGTTGAGAGCCGGAGATGAAATGCTTCCACTTCACTTCTGAGTAAACACGTGTTACAACATCCCGGATTATTGCTGGCAGATCTGGAAGATTTGCTACTGTCAACAACTCTATTACTCTGCAGACACAGATCAGCCACAAGATTAAGCCCAATGCCTGGTGAAGTGGGTAACAATATCGTTACAGTGGCATCTATGAAGGGGTGAGATATTTAAAGGCAGCAGGCGAGCAGTCAGTTGAAAGCTGGAAAAATGGGATGTGAGCCTCTATGACAAGATCCAAATAGTGGTGGTTACAAGGTTTTGGTCAAAGCGTCTCTAAAACAGATCTTGTAGGGTGCTCCCGATATGAGGTTACAGGTCAAAAGCCCATGACCTCGTCACCAGTTTGTTGGTTTTCCTTCCTTGGACCAGTTTTGGCAGGAACTAAGCAACACATACAAGAAACCATCACAATCTATCAAATGTCACACTCGACCAGTTCTCTTGCTTCCACCATCAACTTATTGCTGCTTACTGTTCTCTTACTGCTGCCTGATATCTCCCACCCTTCGATAAGTGGCCACTGTAATGAGATAATCAGCCGTGGTTTTAATCTTGTGGCTCACTCTGAAAGGGAAATACGTTGTGCAGCCAGAAATGTTTGAACACCCACTTGTACAATTAAAGGATTTAGAGAAAGGGCCACACCCACACTTTTTTTTTTGCTTTGGTTATAACCACTACTCTTTTCAGGAGGCTTCACAGCTGTTGTTAGAACATTGCTCTGAGGATCTGATTGCATCCAGCTTCGAGAGCATTAGTGAGGTCAAGCACTGATTCTGAATTATTAGTTCTGGGTCATTGATTGATTGATTTATTGATTGTCTGTAACCGCTTATCCAGTTCAGGGTCGCGGTGGGTCCGAAGCCTACCTCGAATCACTGGACACAAGGCCCCTGCAGCCTGCAGGGGGCACTAGTCCATCACAGGGTGACACACACTCACACCTACGGAGACTTTTGAGTCGCAAATCCACCTACCAACGTGTGTTGTTGGACCGTGGGGGGGAACTGGAGCACCTGGAGGAAACCCATGCAGACACAGAGGCAGTCACCCAGAATGGGGCTTGAACCCACAAACCCTGGTCCCTGGAGACCTCTTGCGCCACTGTGCCGCCATAGTTCTGAATCATAAACATCAAAACACTGAATGGTGGTCTATCACTCAGTAGTTCCCCTGCTCCACAACCCAACGCTGGGTGGGTTTACAATCCTCTAGCCAACACCTGGCATTGGGAGTGACCTTATGCTCATGTGCAGTTGCTCCAGAGCATCCATGCATGTTGGGCAAATTAAATTTCCACAGTGGCTGCAGGTAAAGGATTTGTAAAAGTAGCCAAACTTATCTGGATTTCATTTAACAAAATTCTAAATTTATGGACTGCAATAATAAAGCAGCAGCTCTTTTCAGCTCAGTCACATGCATTTGTTCCATTAATATGATACGAAGGTCTTTGTCTGAGTTCTGTATTATTTCTATCAGTCTGAGAGAGAGAGAGAGTTGGTAGGTGGGGGGTTGTGGTGGGGGGGGGTGTGAGAGTGAGTGCGGCTGGACTGGCGTGTGGTCACTGACCTGTGAAGAGCAGCAGTGGCGGGCGAGTGAGTGAGAGGTGGGTCGTCTCTGCAGCGAGACTGAGAATCGGGCCCATTTTCCAGCTCATTGCAGGCGCACACTGCTAACGAGACCAGAGAGAGAGGGGGAAAAAATATTCCTACATTCATTCTCTTCCACCAGCAGCAGCCAGGGGAGAGCTGCCCCGAGAAGGCGTTAGAGCTGTGGACGCGGCGGAATTCGAGGTCATTTTAATTTGTCCCCTAATGGAATATGAAGGAGGTTAATAATTATAGGCTCACCATCAAAATGATTACTGGGAGAAGCAGTAAGTAGCCGTGGAGACTTTTTATTTTTTATTTTTTATTCCTTCAGTGGACATTGTCCCTCATGTCCAGACAGCCTCTGGACTCCTTGTATTTGTGCGTATAAGACGGAGGGAATTGTACGTAACATGCATTAAGTTTTAAAGCATGGCAAATCAGCCCAATATGTTTTGATTCATATGGACAGCAGATATCATTGGATCCTCTGAATGATGAGGTCATTAATAGGTCAGTTAGCTAACATTGCTGCCTCTGAACATCACAAGATGTGCAACAATTAGTTAAAAAAATAAATAAATAAATAACATTTTGGACAATGAAACTGAAACACCTGGTTTTAGACCACACTAATTTATTAGTGTGGTGTAGGGCCTCCTTTTGCGGCCGATACAGCGTCAGTTTGTCTTGGGAATGACATACACAAGTCCTGCACAGTGGTCAGAGGGATTTGAAGCCATTCTTCTTGCAGGATAGTGGCCAGGTCTCTACGTGATGCTGGTGGAGGAAAACGTTTCCTGACTCGCTCCTCCAAAACACCCCAAAGTGGCTCAATAATATTTAGATCTGGTGACTGAGATGTTCAACTTCACTTTCATGTTCATCAAACCAGTCTTTCACCAGTCTCGCTGTGTGTATTGGTGCATTGTCGTCCTGATACACGGCACCGCCTTCAGGACACAGTGTTTGAACCATTGGATGCACATGGTCTTACTGGTGCAGTGTGCAGTTAATGAAGATTGTCCACCAGGCTGCTCCAGTTTAGCCATGAAACCTACCACACTACAATCACAGGTGTTTCAGTTTCATTGTCTAACCCCTGTATATATATATATGAATGAATAAATGAATTAATGAATAAATAAGTAAATGAACAGCCCAGAACTTTTGTATGTTATGATTGGTTTTGACTGTATCACTAAGTAATCTCCCATCCACTGGTGGCGCTATTTAACTAAATCCATGCAAGCTCTGTGTTATGTACTTGAAGAAGAGCTACAGAAACAGTGCTGTAAACTTTTGTGAGAGAATGCTACACAGGGGACACTCATGTTGTTTCTGATCATTTGGAGTGTATCCTTAATTTTACGGTTATGGTCCTACAATGGTTCTTTGTTAAGAAAATGGTTTTAAATAGAAGCCTGAACATTTTAAGAACCTTTTGCATCATTAAGGGGTTATTCCGATGGATAGAGAATATGATACTGACATTTCTATATAGCATCTTTTAGAAAAATGTTCTACATGGCACCAAAATAGTTTTTTTTGTTTTTTATTGTTATAGTGTCAAGCTTGAAGGAACCATATTTGGTGCCATATAGAACCATCTATAGCTCATTCTCCAATCTGAAGAACATCGTCAAAATCAAGTTCAGATCACACTGTACTGATAAATTTGCATGGAATTCCCAACCATTGATTCCAATTATTAATATCTTTAATGTTAACAAAACATTTACATTAAGTAAACAACAAGCTTTACTGTGAATAAACAAACAACAACAACAGCAGCAGTATCCTTGGCTATCTATATTCTGAAAATATTCCAGATGTACCACAGCTGTATGTAAGCCAGTGGAATAGACCACTGAATGCAGGTAGACACAGTGTATTGAGTGTCACTGCTGTGCTGAGAATGGCCCAGCACCCAATCAATACTGGTCAATACTGGTCAGAAACTGGCCAGTGAAGAGTGGGTTAGACACTGACAAATTGTGTAACAACAAATGGGTTACAGTCTGTAATTACACCTATAGAGTGAGGCTTTAGTGGACACAGTGATGCAATTTCTTGATTTATCCAGAAAAATAACTCATAGCAAGAAGTGGCGCCAATGGGCTTTAGAATTAAACGGCGCTACTATTGAAATAAAGCAGTCATCAAATATTCCAAATTATTTTAAACCCATTCGCTTTGATAAGTGTCCTTTTTTTCCCGCTCCGCTCTTCCCACACGGCGGATATAAGTTCATAGAGTTCTGAAGCTTCATTAAAAGTTTTCTAAAGCAAACGAACGACTTCTGGCCCCCCAGGGACACTGTGAACCCCCAGATCTCGAAGCCTGCACCTCATTAAGGACTGTGACATCCCAACACGTTTAAAAGTGGCACGGAATCGCTTATTCCATGACACTCGGATGAAAAGTCTGCTGTCGGGGAGAAAAAGGCCTCATAGCTGAACTTTGACAGAGTGGCTAATTCCGTATATTGCAATCTTTGTTTGATTCAAGTCAAATCTGCACCTGCGGGGACACGAGCTGCCCCCCCTCGGGGTTAATTTAGCCCCAATAACTCAACATAACCATTTCCGAAAATGTCAGCATCGCAGTGTAATTCATTTAATGATCTTGAGAGGGGAAAAAAAAATTGATCTTGCAGCTGCTCCTCCACCTCCATCCCCCCGCCTCCTTCCTCCATGCCCTTAATATCCTCAATGTCAAAATATTTTTCTGGTTCAGATGCTGATTTCACAATAGGGTCTTTTCGCCGATAAATATCACTGTAAAACGTGATGCAGTATTTCTCACTGAAGCCGTAAAAAGTGGATCGATCCACTTCCTCAAGTTGTATTGTCATGGATTTAAGTTCTACATAACATTTCATAACCTGCAGCTTTCAGTGACCTTCCTCTTGAACCAAACCCAAACCAGAATCGAAGCTCAAATATCAGCTTACTTAATATTTCATAAACGGATCGTTTTGGCTTTGTTTTTCTCATAGAGAGGATTTCCTTATAGGTATACACTTAGAGGTCTATGACATCTCAGATCTTCCTACAGGCTTAGATAGGTCTACACTGAAGCTAATTACCATGTGAACAATTCGCCAAAGGCTGCACAGTGATGTCATAATCACACCTCTCCAGGGTCCTGAGGTTGTGGGATTGAACTCCAACTCAGGTCATTGTCGGATGAGTCTGGTGTTCTCCCTTGGTCTGCATGGGTTTCCTCCCACAGGTTAAAGTCATACATCGGTAGATGTTAGGATTTTCTAGACGTTACAATCACTAAGCCAGCTCCCATCCACTGGTGGCAGAGTTTCACCAAATCCACACAAACTCTCTGTTATGGACCTGAGGACGTGCTGCAGGAACAGTTCTGTAATCTGTTGTGGGAGAATGCTTCACAGGAGGCAATCCTGTTCATTCTGACCTTTTGGAACTTTTGGGGGTAGTTTCCCAGACAGGGATTAAGCCTAGTTCTATTTTTTTTTTTTTTTTTCAATGGAAAATCACAATTCAAAATGCTATGTCCAGGACTAGGCTTAATCCCTGTCTGGGAAACCACCCCACGGATTCAAGACTTCGGTTTATGGTCCTTTAATATTTCTTTATTAAAGGTAGTGGTTAATTGTAGAACCACAAACACTCAAAGAACCATTTACATGCTTTCTAAGATTCTTTGCATTGTGATTGATTGGAAATAGATAAGGCTGTACATGGGGTCTATATAGAACCCATTTCATTTTTTTATGCATATATATATAGAACCATATAACATTCTGGAATTGTTATGGTATCAAGTTTATAATGGTAAAAGATTCTATTTTGCTGCTATATACCAAACATTTAAAGGATTAAACATAGAACCTTTCACAGTATATTCCTATTGATTTATTAATGTAAGAGGTGTTTCAAATACGCAGTTTGTGTTTCCATTATTAACCATTATATTTAAGGAAGATTCACTGGAGAACATTTTTTTAAGACTGCAAGGTTAAGTTAAGGGCTATGGTTATGGTTGAAGTTAGGTCAAGTTTAAGGAAAAAGTTACCCACACCTTTCTACAGCAAAACTCAAGAGTACATTTTTAGAAAAATTGTCAATGTGGTGGTACCTTTTGCTGCCACTGTGGCAGTAAAGAGTACATATTCTGTACCTTTAATTAGGAAACATAATTGTACCTTATTCTATTATAACTGTAGCTTTTAAAATGGCATTGATTGCATTACACCCAATTCCATTTCCAGAACGTATATTATGTTCTCTTATTTTACATTTTTATTTATTACAGTTTTTATTACAAATATTCACCTCTCCTTCTGGAGTTTTGTACCTTTAATGACATTGATGTACCTTGATCGTGTTAAGGTCGAGCTTTTGTTGTACATTTAAACATAGTCAATGTAGCTAACTCATCGCAGTGAAGTAAAATTCACCGTCTATAGTTTTGATACACACAAATCTCTCCCTTTCAAAGTGGAACATTACATTTTGCTCTTGTTTGTCCATGACCCTGAGTCACTCAGCTAAAGGGGAAGAGAGGAAAACGAGTTCAGCTCATAGACTGATTCAAGCAGGAAAGACCAGCTGAGACCAGGTCCTTATTTGCTGTGGATCTAAAAAACAGTAGACGATCAACAATGAGAAGATGCTGATCTTGAAGGTCATGATACTGGCTCGGAGTTAGCTGGCATTTAGTTAGTCATGGCTGGGGATCATCAGATCACATTTGGTTTGAGAGGTCACTGTAGGAAAAAACAAAACAAAAAAAATGCCTGCTGCCGAACCTGAGTTTAATGGTGGAATCTGTGAGCCATATCTATACACACTTCGTATTGACTACTATCTTCCTCTAGGCTGTGCTCAACATTGGAAATACAAGGCAAAGGAAGGACCCTGTGCAGAAGCTAGTAGGTGTGCTATGATGTCCCATAACCAATTATATACTCCTTTTATTTCTATAATTATTTTATTTTAGTATTGTTTTATTCTTAATTTTATTTTCTGACATGTTCTTCATTCATTCATTCATTCATCCATTCATTATCTGTAACCGATTATCCAGTTCAGGGTCACGGGGTTCCAGAGCCTACCTGGAATCATTGGGCACAAGGCGGGAATACACCCTGGAGGGGGCGCCAGTCCTTCACAGGGCAACACAGGCACACACACACACATTCACTCACACACTCACACCTACAGACACTTTTGAGTCACCAATCCACCTACCAACGTGTGTTTTTGGAGTGTGGGAGGAAACAGGAGCACCCGGAGGAAACCCATGTGGACACAGGGAGAACACACCAACTCCAGCCTCCAGCCTTAGCTTCCAGGCCCTGGAGTAGAGGCAGCCTTTGAGGCCATTTCAGAAGAGATCGACTTCCATGAATCAGCAAAACACCCTTCTTACTTTACATGCAGGCCTTCTGCAGAATAAATACAATGTTGACAGGTCTCCATAGACTCGCTCCATGCTCCAAATGCCACAATATGGACAGTCTGTCACTAGAACATCTGCTGTGCATTTGATTATCACCTGCCTTTACAGCATCACTCCATTATCCTTGAGAGCTGAGTGAATAGGGCTTTCTTCTGGACAGCAAAGGTCGTGGCACCAATCCAGGCTTCATTTAGTCTCCACCCACTTGCGAATCTCAATTGCCAGAAGAGAATGGACAGTACAGATGGGGATGGACCTTCAGACTGGAAGTTGTCAGAAGTGGAATACAACGAAAAATGAAACACAAGGGAGGAAGAGTGTTAAAATGATTGGCGTGTAACTTGCTCCCTGCCTTGTGCAGTTTGTAGGTAGAAATGCATTTAAATTAATTTTAGAATTGTAGTATAGTTTATGACCAACTACAGTCATTCATTCATTCATTCATCTCCTGTAAGTGCTTCATCCTAATCAGGGCCATGGTAAGTCTGGAGCTTACCTGGAAATACTGGGCACCTGTCCATTACAGGGCATCAAACACTCACACAGTCACTCACTCACACACACATTTCTGTGGACAATTTACACACACAACCAGTCATTTACACCTGGTGACAATTACTCATACTCACCCAGTCACACGCGCGCATACATATGTGGACAATTACATCCACTCAGTCACTCACACATTCACGACTTTGGACAAATCTCTCAAACACACACCTGTGGACTATTTGACACACACACACACACACACACACACACACACACACACACACACACACAAGCAATGTCACACACTTACCCTGTCACTCACTCATATACATATTTCTTTGAACAATTTCACACATTCAGTCACTCATTCTCTCTCTCTCTCTCTCTCTCTCTCTCTCTCTCTCTCTCTCTCTCTCTCTCTCTCTCTCTCTCTCTCTCTCTCTCTCTCTCCCTAGCTCTCTCTCTCTCTCTCTCTCTCTCTCTCTCTCTCTCTCTCTCTCTCTCTCTCTCTCTCTCTCTCTCACACACACACACACACACACCTGTGGACAATTCCACACAGCCAATCCATCTACCATCATCTGTTTTTGCACTACAGGAAGAAACTAGGGTGCACAGAGGACACCAAAACCAACACAGGGAGAACAGTCAGTGCCCAGAGCCTGGGATTGTGAGGAGCTCTACTGTCTTCAGAACAGCTGTAATCAAAAAGAATCATGAAGTTTGAGGTTTACCCCCAAAGTAATGAGCAAGGAAAAGGGTGGTCCCTTTCTTTGTGCTGAAGCCGGGAGGTTACAGCAGGGTGGGGGCGAAAGCTCATTAAGCTGCATCAGCTTTTAGCCACCGTCTCACGGCTAGAGCGGCTGACCCAGCGACTGGCCGGTCCCTGGGCCGGAGGAGAGGAGAGGAGAGGAGAGGAGAGGAGAGGATCTCTCTGTGTTCTTCACGCACAACAGTGGGAAGTGGATAATGAATGCAGCTTTAGCAACTACCGCTGAACCACTGCTGCTTGGCTTGCTTTAGTAGGCGTGTAATTGCTGGGAAGAGACAAGTGAGAGCCTCCTCTATTCATTCTTTCGTTCTCTCTGACTCTCTCTCTCTGTTTTTCTTCAGACATAACGCAGGGTAGTCAGTCTACGCTGAGGTACAGAGTAGGAATAGACAGCATTTTAGCATTCTAACCACAACACAGCATTCAGACTATAATTACAAACTGTTATACACCTGCAGAGGTTTAATTCAGCTGCAGTGATGATCCTGTTACATAAACCCATAATTCATACCCAGGACATTTTGACAGTTGGTGATATAAACAACCTGTGACAACATTTTATCAGTGCTATGGTTATAAGTCTGATTATTTATTTATTTATTTATTTATTTAAAAACCATCTATGATCATTATTTTTGACTCACGCCTGATAACTCTTTCACGCCAACATCGAAGACTATTCTAAAGATTATTACAGCAATATTAAGCATGTGTAACACTGGCAGATGTGTGCTCAGTGGTTTGTGGTAAACAGTTTGTTATTGTGTAACTACACAGTTATTAGAAGATGTTAATATCACAAAAAAAAATGATTTGTGGGCGGCACGGTGGCACAGCAGGTAGGTGTCGCAGTCACACAGTTCCAGGGTCCTAGAGATTGTGGGTTCAATTCCCGCGCTGGGTGACTGTCTGTGAGGAGTGTGGTGTGTTCTCCCTGTGTCTGCGTGGGTTTCCTCCGGGTGACTGTCTTTGAGGAGTGTGGTTTGTTCTCTCTGTGTCTGCGTGGGTTTCCTCCGGGTGACTGTCTGTGAGGAGTGTGGTGTGTTCTCCCTGTGTCTGTGTGGGTTTCCTCCGGGTGACTGTCTGTGAGGAGTGTGGTGTGTTCTCCCTGTGTCTGTGTGGGTTTCCTCCGGGTGACTGTCTTTGAGGAGTGTGGTGTGTTCTCCCTGTGTCTGCGTGGGTTTCCTCCGGGTGACTGTCTGTGAGGAGTGTGGTGTGTTCTCCCTGTGTCTGCGTGGGTTTCCTCCGGGTGACTGTCTGTGAGGAGTGTGGTGTGTTCTCCCTGTGTCTGCGTGGGTTTCCTCCGTGTGACTCCTCTGTGAGGAGTTGGTGTGTTCTCCTTGTGTCTGCGTGGGTTTCCTCCGGGTGACTGTCTGTGAGGAGTTGGTGTGTTCTACCTGTGTCTGAGTGGGTTTCCTCCGGGTGACTGTCTGTGAGGAGTTGGTGTGGTCTCCCTGTGTCTGCGTGGGTTTCCTCCGGGTGACTGTCTTTGAGGAGTGTGGTGTGTTCTCCCTGTGTCTGTGTGGGTTTCCTCCGGGTGACTGTCTTTGAGGAGTGTGGTGTGTTCTCCCTGTGTCTGCGTGGGTTTCCTCCGGGTGACTGTCTGTGAGGAGTGTGGTGTGTTCTCCCTGTGTCTGCGTGGGTTTCCTCCGGGTGACTCCTCTGTGAGGAGTTGGTGTGTTCTCCTTGTGTCTGCGTGGGTTTCCTCCGGGTGACTGTCTGTGAGGAGTTGGTGTGTTCTCCCTGTGTCTGAGTGGGTTTCCTCCGGGTGACTGTCTGTGAGGAGTTGGTGTGGTCTCCCTGTGTCTGCGTGGGTTTCCTCCGGCAGCCCAAAACACACATTGGTAGGCAAATTGATGACTCAAAAGTGTCCGTAGGTGTGAATGTGTGTGTTGCCCTGTGAAGGACTGGTGCCCCCTCCAGGGTGTATTCCTGCCTTGTGCCCAATGATTCCAGGTAGGCTCTGGACCCACCGCGACCCTGAACTGGATAAGGGTTACAGATAATGAATGAATGAATGAAAAAAAAATATTTTGTTTCTTTCAGATTCCAAAGTTTAATTAGGGGCTCCTTAACCACCTGGGACCCCCGGTATCATGCACCTTAGCTATGAGGCAAGAACCCACCTGGATAGGCTGCCTATAACAGGGCTTTTTACATTTAAACACACACCCAGTCACATTCACCCAGCTGTAGACAATTCCCCTCAGTAACTGTTTTTAAAAAAGGTGTATTAATTTGGTGCAACTAGATTTAAAACTTGCTTACAGATCGTTTAATTTTCACACTGTAAAAAATGTTTAACCCTAACCCTAGCTTTTATATAACCCAAGTATCGTTCAGTACAAGATCCAACTGAGATTTTTTGGAGGACTTACAACAAGTCTTAGACTCAAGTCCACATCATTGTATCACCTGTAGTTACCATTGCAACTCCCACAGCGTCCGGTGCTCACACACCATCTCGAAAAACCTGCTTTATTTTGCTTTCTTGCCTCGCGGTGAACACTCATGACTGATGACAGTTTAACAATGTCCAGTACATATTTTACTGGCTATCAGTCGGCCCTTCTTCAGCTACAGCAGTGGAACAGAGACGGACCAGGCAGCCAACATCATGCCAGTCCAAATAAGTGTCACTCAGCGCTGTACTGTACACAAACAGCCCAAGGAAAACAAATCCCATCAGCATAAAAATCAGAGTGCCCTCCACGGTGAGATGTTTTTGCCTGTCCACCCCGCCATGGACTTCCACCATTCACTCAAGTAAATCAACCTCCGCCTGCCCAGAGGAGTCTTATCAAAGCCCCGCCGCCGCTATGATTCAGTCCATTGCCAAAACCATTTTACGAGACGATGCTCAGAATGACCTTGGCTTGGCTTCCGTGACAACTGTGCGGCGGCGCTGACGGAGCACTGCTTTCCTGAGTGGACTCCTGCTCATAGGAGAATACACAGGCATTAGCTTGTTTCTTTGTTAGGGCATCGTATCCATTTAGAGTTTAATGAGTGTAGACTCGTGCTTAATTAGAAAAGAACCCATTAACATGAGTCATTGCATCAAGCGCATTAGCGCTGATGACTTTATTGCCAGAAGACGTTGCAGCAGCATGGTCGGGGTCTGCTGTCGAGAGCAGAGCGAGGCAGGGCGAGCTGCTTGTGAGAAGAGACCACTGGCCAGGGGCTCACGCCGAAACGTTTGATTGGGTTTCTGTCTGCGGGTGCAGTCCTGTAAAATGTAATAAATATATATGTATGTATATTAGATTGAACAATCAATGGATTAGGAACACTTACCTTGTATCTACATCACTGTCCGTTATATCAACACTGACCAAACACAAGCACTTTGTAGTTCTACATTTACACACTGTATTCCACCTGTTTCTCTGCATACGCCCTGCTCTTCAACAGTCAGGACCCTCACAGCACCACCATAGAGCAGGAAAGTGGGTCATTCTCAGCACCTGGCGATGATGCATTAGTGTGTGCTGCGCTGGTGCGAGCGGATCAGACACAGCAGTGCTGCTGGAGTTTTTAAAATCCCTCAGAGTCACTGCTGGACTGTGAATAGTCCACCGACCTAATACGTCCATCTGAGAGCGCCCTGTGTCCACCGATGAAGACCGATAGTGGACAGCCAACAAAAATAGTGGACAGTGAGTGGACACAACAACACCACCACCACCATGTCAGTGTGGTGCAAACACAGTATGCAGAGCAACAGAGAGACTACAGTCTGTAATAGTAAACCAACAAAGTGCTCCTGTGTGGTCAGTGGCGCTGAGAGAATGGAGAGTGAATCTAGAAACAAGGAGGTGGTCATTGTTATGTACTGCACACGTATTAAAAGTTAACGGATGACACAGATGAGCTACAGCCTGTAACTGTGTTCCTAATAAACTGACCACTGATATTCCCGTGTACGTAGAGCATAAACAGAAGTACATCCGTCAAAGACAACAGAAGTATAGGCCCCAGTTGCTATAAGAAAGTGCGCCTTCATGCTGCAGCAGTAATGAATTCCGTTTGCAGTTCTCTGAAGGTAAAGGTGAAATATGCTTGTTGCTTTTCTCGAGTCTCTCGCTAGAGCCCGGCTCCGCACAGAAGCAGATTGTAGAGGCGAGTAGCTCTCTCTCTCTCGCTCCTCTCCAGTGTAACAGAAGCTTAATTAACTCTGCCAGCTGCAAAAGAAGTCAATTAACATATTGTGTCTGAATGAGTTATTAGATTTTCCCAGTGTCTCCTGGGTGGGCAGGTAGGTTGAGTAGAGTCACATACATTTGCAAGGCAGCTCCAAGGTTCAATTAAATTAAACAGCCTTTGATAGCGCTGCTGACTCTCTTCCGCCAAAAGTAGCGCTGGGTAATGAAGTCAATATCGGCCGCGTGATTCACCACTGTTGTGGCGTCTAAATCCCATTTAGTTGCGGGGGCGTGTTCTGTTGGTGCTCCGTTTCCCAACGTCTTTGGTCCTTTCACCTGGCGTTTACGCCAAACAGGACCCTGGTCTCTTATTACTTATGACTCGACAAAACGGCTCTGCATTGAGTTACTGCTTGGTCTCAGTGTGAGTACATACATAGAAAGTCATATCAGAGTACTATGACCAATGCCTAATAGGAGAACCAAAAAATATTTAACCCCTTTCACCCTCAGCAGCTCTGCTGTGTCTGATCCACTCAATGCAGCACTGAGAATGACCTCCCACTTAAATAATGTGGATATCCAGATGATTGAACGTATGCAGGGCAACAGGTGGACAGCAGTCGTAAATGGAGCTAATGAAATGGATGGTAATTGTAGGCGGTCATAATGCTTAACCTAAATGTACACTTAATCACAAGTCTAAACAACTCTGTGAATTGTTTAAAACTGTAGTATGAACCTAATACTAACCCTAAATCTAACCCAAATCCTAATCCTGTCCCTTAACCAAACCCTAAACCCTTTCATAAACCTAACTCTAAGCAGGGTTAATATTGTTAGCTCTGGTCCCTTTATAAATATATATATATATATATATGGTTTTGAGGGATATCATTTAATAATGTATTATTTTCTTTCATAAACAATTGCGTAAAACATTTTTAATTAAAATAAACATAAACATCCAAAATTAACAAAGGAATATGGCCACTTTAATGTTCAAATATATTCAAACGTTAATTAACATATTTACTAATGATATTTTGGGCTGGTTTCCCAGACGGGGATAAAGCTTAGCCCTAAACAATATCTTCCTTTCATTGGGAAATCACAATTCAATCAAAAAAATCAGAACTATGTAAATCATCAGCCAAAATTTGATGTGATGATTCTTTGGGAGTCGACTCCTCCTCATTAACTACGTTAACTTTAAACAGCGTCTCTCTGTTCACTCCAAACCTCATTCTGAAATAAATTTACACAAAGAAAACACCATAATATTTACTGCTAGATCAAAGTGAACCCTGATAGATAAGAGGAGACTCTGTAAAGAATCAGTTCTTTGAACATTGATGCAGTGGCAAGGGGAAACTGAGCATTTCCCTGTTTTTAATTCCTTGTGTTTTTCAAATGAGTAATAATGGGTCATTTATCCGTCTTTTATGTTATTGTTTATGTTTTAGTTCATTGATAAGATGTGTTTGTCTAGTCTTCACTAAGAAAAACAGGTCTGAAGCTTTGAGTTTTTGTCGTTGTGTTTGCTAAAGGAATTAACACTGAGAAATATCATTGTCTTGTGCGTGTGTAATGCTCTGACAGAAAAGAACAGTTTCTGTAGCACATTTCCTGCTACATAATAGACAGTTTGAGTGGATTTAGTGAAACTGCACCGCCAATGGATGGGAGCTCACTTAATAAAACATCTAGGAATTATAATGATGCAAATATGCAAATGTTTTGAATTTCTGGAGAGCTCTTTTTAGTAACGTATGCTCTAATTTCTGAGATCTTGTTGTGAATTTAAGAAACCTCTGCTTGTCCCTACCTGCCTTAAAACCCTAAGACACTGCACATCACTTGTGACTCAATAATAAACTAACTCTACATCCAGGTTAAGATCCTCTGAGACTGATGTATCACATCCCAGCAAAGTAAGAACGCCAGTCCAGCATGATAAGATGCAAGAAGTGCTGCTCTTAAATGAGCCCATCTGACTGCTAAGTGTGTTTTCTCTGGCGCTGGCAGAATCAGACCATTTTCTGAGTAATCACCGCAGCTCCCACTGAGCTCTAACCTGTTGTCAATGTTCCACAAAAACAGCTGGGTCAATAACATCTGATTTCCCCTCGGACCACCCTGCAGAGGCCTGCTCCGCCACGTGGGGGCAGTGTTGTGCAGGACGCCTCCGTTTCCCTCGAGGAGCCCTCTGTCCTGCAGCCATTTCTGACAATACTAATGACCGCGTGAGCTCCAGGAAGGAATGGACAGCCGAGCCGGAGTCATATCACACGGACTGTGCAGCGGGAGAGGACGCATATAAGTGCGAAATTCCCGACAGAGATGGATGGGTCTGAGCAGGGATGATGCATAACACTTGTGGAGGAGGCCAGACAGAGGAGTGAATGTTTAAGGGACACAGCTGTGTAATCTCAGCATTACTGAGAACTGCTTTCACTGGGCTAGTGTTTGTTTCATGAGTGTGATATGAATATGCAGGAGGATGATTATATGGGACATATACCTGAGAATCACTAATGATTCAGACGAAGTAATACAATTTACAGCAACTAATATCATTGGAATGACCTAAATAATAATAATAATAATAATAATAATAATAATAATAATAATAATAATAATAATAATAATAATAATGTAAAATGTATGAATTATGAGTGGTGTTTATAAGCATATGTCCAATAATTTGCTATAGATAATGGAGGAGCATTCCTACACTGCATACACAGATATTTACATATGCATGATCATGCAAATTAGAAGTGTCCCCATGTCCTTATGCCATCCCACAACCAAACCTCCCCCCACCATTTTGTTTACACTACGCTGTTACCTGTTGTGAACTATCCACATATGACTCATATGTACGAGTTTTAGTAGAGGGTGATTGGGATGGTGTTGAAGCAGAGTTAATTGCTAGGTCAGTTCAATGAAGTCTCACAAATGCATAACAAAGATTACATTTTAGACAACATTAGTTGTTAAAGGCATACTAGGTATTCTGTTTTACCGTAACAACACAGCTTCAAAATCTGGTGGTGTGTTCTCCCTGTGTCTGCGTGGGTTTCCTCCGGGTGACTGTCTGTGAGGAGTGTGGTGTGTTCTCCCTGTGTCTGTGTGGGTTTCCTCCGGGTGACTGTCTGTGAGAAGTGTGGTGTGTTCTCCCTGTGTCTGCGTTGGTTTCCTCCGGGTGACTGTCTGTGAGGAGTGTGGTGTGTTCTCTCTGTGTCTGCGTGGGTTTCCTCTGGGTGACTGTCTGTGAGGAGTGTGGTGTGTTCTCTCTGTGTCTGCGTGGGTTTCCTCCGGGTGACTGTCTGTGAGGAGTGTGGTGTGTTCTCACTGTGTCTGCGTTGGTTCCCTCTGGGTGACTGTCTGTGAGGAGTGTGGTGTGTTCTCCCTGTGTCTGCGTGGGTTTCCTCCGGGTGACTGTCTGTGAGGAGTGTGTTGTGTTCTCTCTGTGTCTGTGTGGGTTTCCTCCGGGTGACTGTCTGTGAGGAGTGTGGTGTGTTCTCCCTGTGTCTGCGTGGGTTTCCTCTGGGTGACTGTCTGTGAGGAGTGTGGTGTGTTCTCTCTGTGTCTGCGTGGGTTTCCTCCGGGTGACTGTCTGTGAGGAGTGTGGTGTGTTCTCTCTGTGTCTGCGTGGGTTTCCTCCGGGTGACTGTTTGTGAGTCACCCACATATGACTCATATGTACGAGTTTTAGTAGAGGGCAACTGGGATGGTGTTGAAGCAGAGTTAATTGCTAGGTCAGCTCAATGAAATCTCACAAATGCATAACAAAGATTACATTTTAGCCAACATGTGTTAAAGGCATACTCGGTTTTCTTTTTTACCATAACAACACAGCTTCAAAATCATTGTGCTGCTAACAAGGAGAATAGAGTATCTATAGCATGTCTATCATTGCTACTCTGGACTCAACACTGGAGAAACTGCACTCTTTAAGGAGGGTAGGAAATGCCCCTTGAATTTCAGGACAGTGCTGTGAGGGTGAATTACACTCTGCAACTATAGGGGGAGCACAGGAACAAAAAATACCCCTATCACTAATTAGTAGGATCTTGTTTAGTGTGTGTGTGAGGGAGAGTTGGGTTCAGAATAAAGCCTAGTGTTGAGACTGGAGTTAGGGTTAGTCTCAGGCCTGGTGTTAAGCTTAGCGTTAGACTCAGGGCGAGGATGAGGAACGTACCACATTTGTCTATTACAGGCTTTAGGAGCCACACCAAACATCAGTTTTGACATTTGTCATTCGCCATATTTATCCCACATTTTTCCGTCTTGTCATTTATAATTTTATTAACGTGTAGCAATATGTTTATCTCCGCTCCCCACTGACTGACATATTGGCATTTTCCGCCGCCACTGTCTCTGGAGATTAGAACTCAGAACCGTTTTAATATTCTTTAGTGTAGAGCTGTATTTACTGCAGCGTAAGACAGATGTCCTTAAAGTCTAAGCTTTTGAAGAGACAGCTTTGATAATGTACATATGCTCCTGGCCATTTATTATCAGGCCTATGGAATAGGAGTTCAAAAATACTGCAGCGTTTATGATAAGATTTCAAACTATCACGTAAATAATATACAATAACTCAGACCACAGACTAGAAATGATAATAAATGTACATAATATTGCTGTATGACAAGGTATTCACATGTATTTTATTAATTAAGCGTACAGATATGTCTTGAAGCATTTTTTTCTTGTATCTTTCTGTAAATAAAAATTAAAACATTCTCCCACTCTATTACAATGAGAATGAAATAGTATGAAAATGGCGAGTGAGAAGAATGGTCATTACATTTAATGCTACACAAGTGTCATCAGGAAATGACAAAGAGTTGGAGAATGTTTCAGATTTGAATTACAATTATACGTTGCTGAAAAACAGTTTAAATGTGTACATCTAATACACTCGGACAATTATAGGAGACAATCCATATCCACTCTCAGAAAAGGCCCTGAATGATATTGTGACTAAAGCTAGAAACAGTGTAAATGTATATTTAAAGATACAAGTGTTTTAAAGTCCAGTGCAAGTCCAGTCAATAGAGAACTGTGTGAAGTACAATAATAAAATACAAGTCCCTGGAGATGAAGTGAAGTGTATGAAGTCAACACAGTTCAAAAATCTATAAGTAATATAGAACATGGTACAATTATGTTCCGTAACTCAAAGTACTGAATATGAAGCCTTGAGGCTACCTCCACAGCGCCGGTTTTTAGAGTGAGAGTGTATAGAGAGCTGTAAAAAGGCAACAAAGGGCAGCATCTGCAGATCAGAAAAGAAGCTGCATGTGATTACAGAGCGATGGACTGACCGCCCCAGAGTCCACACCTCAGCGTCACTGAATGATCACGAAAAGCATTAAGTTTAACAAAGGTGTAAGTCTATATTTCTGAGATATAAAAGATCTGCCGACTGACAGAGTGTCCCTCGTTAAGAATCTGTAGGACGTCTGATGTTGCTTTCTGTTAAAAGTATGTTTTGCTGTTGTCCCCGACGCTGAAAAATCAATAAGGTGTAATAACACAATGGCGATTCTGAGTGAAAATGAAATAAATGGAGTGTGGTCTCTGACTTTTGCACTCCAGCGTATCTGTCTAAATCATACTTTTATTACACCGCTGTCTTTGAAATAAGTAATATCTCCAAGGCCAAAGGCCACAGGAGTGTTTTTCTATCCTCCTGTGGTTTCTGCTGTTTTGCAGTGTGTGTGGAGGTGCTGACAGATCCAAGCTTGTGTGTGAGAGAGTGTGTGAGTGTGTTAAGTGGGTGTGAGCTGCAGCTCCTGTCCTGCCGAGCTGATGTGGGGCGTTAGTATGATGACCAGCAGGCGGCCCAGTGAGGGGGCGGTGTTGGGGTGTGTGTGTGTGTGTGTGTGTGTGTGTGTGTGTATTGGGAGGTGGTTATGTGCTTAGAAGTGTGACACATTGACACACACATCGTCATGGATACTGTGTGGCTCTCCAAACATGTCCAATCTTGTATTCAGTCTATGACAGCAGGGATTTTTAATGTGTGTGTGTGTGTGTGTGTGTGTGTGTGTGTGTGTTCACTTTCAATTTCTTGTGTATGTTTCACTAGAATCCCCAAAATATGTGCACTACACTCACTGGCCATTATATTGGAAACACCTATAAAATATAGACATGTGCATTTTTTTCATATTATTTTTCCTGAGGATTAATAACCCTCTGAGGATTTATTTCTTTTCTATTGTTGCATATCTTCTAATTTCACCTTTAAAGATACTTGCATATGGATGCTATCTAAATAAAAAAAAAAAAAGAGTCAATTTTAAATTTACTTCATATGACCCCAGCAGCTGTCCTTCACATTTAGAGAAAATGTCTGAATGGACCAATAGAAATGTCCCTAATTTACTTGGAATTTAATATCTTAGTGTCGCAGTCGCACAGGTCCAGGGACCTTGAGGTTGTGGGTTTGAGTCCCGCTGTTGTGTTCTCCCTGTGTCTGCGTGGGTTTCCTCCTGGTGACTGTCTGTGAGGAGTGTGGTGTGTTCTCCCTGTGTCAGCGTGGGTTTCCTCCTGGTGACTGTCTGTGAGGAGTGTGGTGTGTTCTCCCTGTGTCTGCGTGGGTTTCCTCCGGGTGACTGTCTGTGAGGAGTGTGGTGTGTTCTCACTGTGTCTGCGTGGGTTTCCTCCGTGTGAGTGAATGTGTGTGTGTGTGTGTGTGTGTGTGTGTGTGTGTGTCTCCCTGTGAATGACTGGAGCCCCCTCCAAGGTGTATTCCTCCCTTGTGCCCTATGATTCCAGGTAGGCTCTGGACTCACTGCGACCCTGAAAGGGTTACAGATAATGAATGAAAATAAAAAACATTGACTGATATGTAAAATGTATATTTTCCATTTCGTGCACAGTAAATTACAAAAACACCAGTGTTAAATCAACACAATTAGTGTTAAATTAACACGGCCAGTTTAATAATTTAACACTTTCAGTGTTAAGTTAACACAAATAGTGTTGATTTAACACTGGGGAATTTGCTGTGGATGGCACGGTGGTGCAGCAGGTTAGTGTCGCAGTCACACAGCTCCAAGGGCCTGGAGGTTGTGGGTTCGATTCCCGCTCCGGGTGACTGTCTGTGAGGAGTTGGTGTGTTCTCCCCGTGTCCGCGTGGGTTTCCTCCGGGTGCTCCGGTTTCCTCCCACAGTCCAAAAAACACACGTTGCAGGTGGATTGGTGACTCAAAAGTGTCCGTAGGTGTGAGTGAATGTGTGTGTGTCTGTGTTGCCCTGTGAAGGACTGGCGTCCCCTCCAGGGTGTATTCCCGCCTTGCGCCCAATGATTCCAGGTAGGCTCTGGACCCCCCGCGACCCTAAATTGGATAAGCGGTTACAGATAATGGATGGATGGATGGAATTTGCTGTGTGTAAAGTTACAGTTTTGAAGATATATGTTTGTCTTTGTGTAGTGGTGATATAACATTATACACCTGTTTAGATCGATCTCAACTCTCTCTATCAACATAGGCCATGTGACCTAAAAGAAATTTAGAAAAATTCAGCTTACAAAACATAACTTTACTCATGGACGAATTCCTTTGGTACGTGAAATGGGTTTAACGTAGTTCACAAAAGTAGTAGAACATATGAATCAAACCCTTCAAACTGAAGGTCTGTTATCCTTCTCATAGTGGGATGAAATCAAAAGAGAAAACTCAACAGATTCAGGAAGTGAACCACATTCAAGTGCTGTGTCGCAAAGATATTAAAATAATATTGAGAAATGTGGAATATGAAATGCTGGCACTTTGACTTCAGAGGGTTTATAACGACATTTAGACTTCATGTTGAAACATTTCTGTGAGGATTTGATGGTGTTCAGCCTTGTCAACATTAGCGAAGTCAGGCACTGATGTTGCCTGATTAGTTCTGGATCATTAACGTCACTCATGCCATGGTTATTGCTTCACAGCCCTGTTCTGGGAGGTCTACCCCACTTTAGATGACACTTGGCATTGAGCATGTTAACCTTAACCTAAAATTTGTCCCATTGACCATCAGTGGCTCCAGCTGGACGCGTCTCCTGTGCTTTTTCCTCTGAGGTGTCAGCCTTGTTTCCCATTGAAATGCTAATGTATTCAAAGCACAAGTCCAGTGTCTTTCGGAGAGCCGCGTCCACGCCTGATGTGTTCGAGAGTGTGAAACGCTCCGTTGTCAGCATTCCAAAAGTTTGCTCCACTGCAAGCACGCCGGCTTTCAGACCAAGCCATTACCCAAGACCGCTTTCCCCAGACGTGACGTATGGCATAATAAGAGCGTAATGACTCGTGAGCCCCCCCACCCCCCCCAAAGGGACACCTGGACCAGGCAGTAGTCTCGTAACTGTGGACGTAGATGCAAAATTAATAAGTCGTACGTTACCGGCGTTCACAGGCATCAATTCACCGCACGGGTGGCACCCACCTCGTTACTCAGCTTAAACACACGACACCAGGGGACGCTAATGAGATGCTAATAATAGCGCAGACAAATGGAGTCGAATACAAAAGTACTCCACGCTCTCATCATTCAAGCATTGTTAACAAAATCTCAGGGGTCCAAGGGGTCAAGACATAGACAAGCAACGTTTAGCTCCGTAAAGAACCTGTAAGTGCCGTGGTTCTTTGAAGAACCATATTTAGTAAACCTCACGTGTGAAATCTGCATGGGATTTTAACACTTCAAACCGCCCAGGCTCCATGACAGTTGAAGGTCTTTTCAAGGACATTAGCCTCAAGTCTAGAACCAATCAGAAACCTTTCTTTTTAAGCATGCACATTAAAAGTTTGGGGACAACCAGCCTTCTTTTTACACTGCATCAAACATAACGTTATGACCACCTACTTGTTTCTGGGCACTCTCTCTATACTCTCAGCTCCACTGACTGTACAGGAGCATCTGTTGCTCTACATGGTTTGCCAACTGTTAAACCTCTTCTATAGTGGTTAGGACCCCTGGCAGAGAAATGTTTGCCCATCCACGACCCTGTTGTCAGTTCCCCGGTTGTTTTACTTTGGACCGCTTCTGGTACGAAGCACTGTGGGGAATACCCCACAAGAACTGCCATTAATGAGACGCTTTAAACCAAATATGGCCGTGGAATTAGATAACAATCAGGCTATTAATATTATGCATTGTATTCATTTTAAATGGCTTTGCACTGATAAATCATGTAGCTACAGAATTTGTACGTTTTTCAGTTCAGTGAAACTACTTTTACATCGTGTTTGAATATGAATAAAAATGTCTCTTGTTTCAGAAACTATTCTTCCCCCGAAACTCCAGAATTTGAGCATTTACCCAGTGCCCACAGAACCTCAGATCCTCGCCAGACTTCACGGCTCTGAGACCCTTAACCTCGGCTTCCTATGAAATGAAACAGCCATTTGTTGACGGGCAGCTCTGCACTTTCCCACAAATCATATCTGAGGTTCTGATCAAAGGTTTGGTTAAAGAACACTGCTCACATTCTTCCTCACACAATGCTGTTCTTTTCTCCATACGGCGTCATACACGCTGAATATGGAATTTTTTTGTTTGACTTTCATCTTTAGATTAGACTCACGCTAGGAGTAGCAGTCACAGCCGTTTCGGATTCATGAGCAAGACGTTAGGTCTTTAATAATTTAGGAGAGTCCTATGCATTTTTCTACATACATTTGATGGTATTATGTAAAAAAGAAAAGTGGATTTTTGACATTTTTTACAGTGGAAACCTTTGCCAAATGAACCCAGTTTTATTACGGGATGTTTACATTTTGTATGAATTGTATGTGAACTTCTGGCAACCCAGAAACCACCCTTAAAATGTAACTCCCCTAACATTAACCTGACCCTACAATTGAGCAATAAATTTAACCCTTTTACTACTAGCAACTATCCTGATGAAGCACCGTCTCCTGGATGACAATGTTTTAGTAAGTAGGGTTTTTTAGTAGTGTATTTACACACAGCAAATTCACCAGCGTTAAATCACTGTTAGTGTTAAATTAGCACTGAGAGTGTTGACAAGTGTACATTTATTACACTAACGGTGTTGATTTAACACTGGTGAATTTGCTGTGCATTTTACACATGAAGGAATTTGAGCGAGAAAGTGTCTTTCGTGCCACACAAATATTTCCTGTGGTTTCAAACTGACCACAAATTACAGGAATTTATCTTTGTTTAAGGATTGATTAGGTCCTAAAAGGAAAACAATATTCATGCAGTTTGTGGACATCTTATCCATTAATACATTAGACACTGTGGTGAACTGTAGTGAACCGTGGTGGACCTGGCTGAAAAGGCTCTTTGTCACTGGAGCTGAAGCTTTAAGTCACAGTTGTCCTTTTCTAAGCGACCACGACAGCACAACTGGCCAAGCTATTCTCTTTGGACGGAGCAGATGGCTTGTTCCCTTTCTTCTTACTGATATAGAGCGATGTTTGCCAATTGTGGTCATCTGTTAGGTCAGGTGTACAGGGCAAAGCACTGACCGCTTCCTTCTGAGCACATCGGCTGCCGCACTGTGGCAACATCAGCTTGAAAAGAGGCTGTAATTGGCTGGATGTACTGCAGAAGAACTGTGTTCTGGCCCTTGTCTCTTCAAGGTTGGAAGCTGTTGTGTGGAAGGTGAGACATATAACTGGCCACAACTAACACTGGGTAAATAACTGGACAAAAAATATAGTACACAATAGGTTGGCAACACTGTTATCAATAATGTACAACCAAATTTAAAACAAATACAGGTGAACTATGTGTGTGCAATACTTTGACCTTACACTCTATAAAATAGAAGAAAAATATTTTATACACTACTTGTGAATTAATATTTATTTACAGAGATATTTCCATATAATATGTATGTCATTACCATATAACAAGTATCATATGTATGATACACAGTTTACCTCTCTCTCTCTCTCTCTCTCTCTCTATCTCTCTCTCTCTCTCTCTCTCTCTCTCTCTAGCTCTCTCTCTCTCTAGCTCTCTCTCTCTCTAGCTCTCTCTCTCTCTCTCTCTCTCTCTCTCTCTCTCTCTCTCTCGCTCTCTCTCTCTTTCTCTCTCTCTATCTCTCTCTTCTCTCTCTCTCTCTCTCTCTCTCTCTCTCTCTCTCTCTCTCTCTCTTTCTCTCACCTCTCTCTCTCTCTCTAGCTCTCTCTCTCTCTAGCTCTCTCTCTCTCTCTCTCTCTCTCTAGCTCTCTCTCTCTCTCTCTCTCTCTCTCTCTAGCTCTCTCTCTCCTCTCTCTCTCTCTCTCTCTCTCTCTCTCTCTCTCTCTCTCTCTCTAGCTCTCTCTCTCTAGCTCTCCCTCTCTAGCTCTCTCTCTCTCTAGCTCTCTCTCTCTCTCTCTCTCTCTCTCTCTCTCTCTCTCTCTCTCTCTCTCTAGCTCTCTCTCTCTCTAGCTCTCTCTCTCTCTCTCTCTCTCTCTCTCTCTCTCTCTCTCTCTCTCTCTACAGCAGAGTTATCTAGCTGTCCAGCAGCATTCATTTTCATAGCACTAAAATGGCAGCAAGGTGACAGGAAGCAGACATGTTTTTTCGGGGGACTTTGTGCAGGATATGGCTCAAACAGAGACACCACAGGAAGCTCAGAGTCTCCACATCATGCCCAGATGTGACCTCCACATCTGTCAGTGCCCACCTTTTGTGTTTTAGAAACTCACAGCAGGCTCCCTTCAGCAGCGACTGGTGAGGACACTGTTTTCTCCCGGGGTAACGGCCAGTCATGAAGCGTCTGGCTTGACAATGGACCCACCGTGTCCCATTTTTAGTTTTGCGGTGAATCAGTGGGAGGGTGTATGTTGCTCTGCGGAGCACTGACTCATCTGCTGCTGCTCAGGGAGAAGAGCGATGGAGCTGATTGCCAGAGAAATGACCGAGAAATGAGGTGCACATATTGACCGCGTTCATTGTGATTAGAAAAAGGACTGAAATGAGTTTGTCCACAGACCGTTATCTCACTGAGGTCAGCACAGAAATGTTAGGAGGATATTTTTGTACTGAAGCAAGTGGCAAAAAACTTGTCAAGGAAAATATGACCAAAAGTTGGTGGGCATTTGGTGATCCAACATTTCTTCTGAGATACAGTGGCATACGTTAAGAGGTAGTTTACTTGTTTTTCTGCAGTACAAGTCTGAAATAGCTTCTACTGTTCCGCAACCCAGGGGTACAACCCATGAATACCCCTATGGGCTACACTTGACATTGGGCATGGTTTATGAACACACACTCATTTTATACTTTTCTATGGAAATGGAAAAATTGTTTGGACGTAAATAGTGTTCCAAAAATTCCCGATATGCCATTGTGACAGTTTTTTTTTTAGCCTGACTCAGAACAAAAGCTTCTGAAGGTCATCTGTGTGTAATATCCCTGTTTGCATGCATTTAATGGAATTTAACTGAGAACATTTTTGAAATGGCTATAATTGTTCATTAGGCAGACTGCCCAGGGGTCTGCGGTGTTGTCCAAAAGCCCTAAAGCCCAGTGGTGCCTCCAGGATTGAGTTGTTAAAAGTTTTTCCAGCCTCTAGAGGTTTCACCGTGGATGTGTCTGCTCTGTGTCCTTTGATTTTTTCACTCTGACACAGCATCAGATAAGAGGGCCATAACAGACACACTTCCTGCTCAAAAGTCAGTGAAAGGAAAGCCCACCCCCTCTCCCCACACACTGAAGTTTGACATGGAAAAATGTTAATGGCTCTATGGATTAACAGTAATATAAACAGTCATCCAGGTGCAGCAGCCATCAGTCCTCAAAAGAGTTAGCATTCAATGCAGACAAAATACATTTTTATTTCAAGAATAAATCCAACAAAAATTTAATTTTAACATAAATCCTCGATATAAATCAAAGTGAAGCAATTTAACAAAATGTTAAGATACAAATTTAAAGTAAACCCTCAAATCATGTTTAGATAAAGAAGAAAATGTAAAAGAAAGAAAAAACAGACACAACAATGAGCCTACAATAGCTTTTACCATATAATACACAAAACCTTCAAAAAGATAAACTTTAAAATATTAATCGTCAAAAGGGTGGACTTTAAAACATAATGAGAACAAAATCAAACCTTTGAAGTGGTAAAATATGAAAGAGTCAAAATATTAATTAATTAATTCATTCATTATCTGTAACCCTTATCCAATTCAGGGTCGCGGTGGGTCCAGAGCCTACCTGGAATCATTGGGCGCAAGGCAGGAATACACCCTGGAGGGGGCGCCAGTCCTTCACACGGCAACACACACACACTCACACCTACGGACACTTTTGAGTCACCAATCCACCAATGTGTGTTTTTGGACTGTGGGAGGAAACTGGAGCAACCGGAGGAAACCCACGCAGACACAGGGAGAACACACCAACTCCTCACAGACAGTCACCCGGAGGAAACCCACACAGACACAGGGAGAACACACCACACTCCTCACAGACAGTCACCCAGAGCGGGAATCGAACCCACAACCTCCAGGTCCCTGGAGCTGTGTGACTGCGACACCTACCTGCTGCACCACCGTGTCACCCACTGGGTAACATGACACGAGAAATGAAACATCAGCATGAAACGGCGGAGACAGACAAACCAGACTGAGCGACATGACAAAGCAGTGGAAGCAAAACAAATGACAGACAAGAGGAAGTGAAACAAGGGGATTTAAATACATAACACAGACAAGACACACCTGGAACAGATAACGAGGGGGAGGAAGAAAGGGGGGACATGGGCAATAACAAATAGAGCCATGGGAGCACATGGCAGGGAAAACAGACACGACAGGACAAGAGTCGAAATATTGAATGTTTAAAATAGAAATAAATCTTATCTTAAAAATATAATCATTAGCATAAAAAAATCAGTGAATAGTCAAAGTAAAATTTAAACGTCAAAGTTAAATTGTCAAAATAAATAACCTATAAAAACATTCAGAAATGTCCTGGAAGGGACACCAGTCCACAGCAGCAGGGCAACTTTTACAGCAACCATAACATAATTAAACTCCCCAAAAAGAACATGGTGAATATGAAAAAATATAGACATTGAAAGTTTCAAAATAAATATCTTTAAAATGATGAAATTTTACAGGAGAGATCTAATGAATTGTGTAATCAAAGACAATCAAGTTGTTTTAAAGCTGTTTAATAATAAATAAATTGTGTCTGGCTAATTTTCTATAAAGAGGTTTGAACTGTGATGTTGAATTATCAACTTTATAAACCCTTAAAGGCACAGTGATAAATATGTATTGTGTTGTTTTATTCTATTTAATCTGTTCAATTCTTGACCTGTTAAAAAAATGTAACTTTTAGTGTGTTGTTGTTTTTTTTCTGCAGCTTCTACTCTTCAGTGAAGGCTTTTGGCTGGATGTTGGAACTCGTCTGATGGAATTCGTCAATGTGAATAGGTGAGGTACTAATGCTGGATGATTGGTTTTTGGCTCCAAAACACCACTGCAGTTCATTTCAAAGAGAACACAACCTAATGCAGGGGATTTACACCCCTCTAGCTGGCACTTTCCTTTGGAACCGTTGACACAGGGCCCTGTGCAGTTGCTCTAGATTGTATCATTTAATTATTTTATTCAGAGATTAAGCAAACTATAAATTCAAATTTAAAAAGACTCAACAAAAGGACATAAAATGTATGTATAAAAATGCAGGTTCAAGCATTTACAGTACAAATGACTCCAACACAGGGATCTTCAGACTAGGGCAGCTCTCAACATGTCAATATGTATTTATTTATTCTCAAGCTCCACCATGCTAACTAATGCATGCATGAATTTTCATATGGGATGCTGTCTTAAACACTGCCAGCGGGAGCAAAAATGTAGCTTGGCTCCTGCCATGTCTCTGACACAAAGGGAATTGGTTAATGGAACAAGAACAAAGCGTAATAACACACACTTCTGAAATAATTATTTTGGCAAATTCAAAATGAACTAAATCTATGGAATTAACAAAGTAGGTCAGAACTGTTTGATGTTATGGCGCACGTGGATTTTTGGTGCGTGAACTTTGCATTTTCAAAGGCTGTTGTTGTTTTGTGGGGGGTTTTCATTATTATTTTCTTTTCTGGCTAGCTTTGATTTGCATGTGTAAACAATATAAAAATCCCAAGGAAGAAATAATTGAAAATAGTACACAATTTCCTTTAAAAAAAACAAACAAACAGAAACGTCACCTCACATTCACTGGACGAACTTTCAGTGACATATTTGTAGAGTTATTGACTGTTTACTCCACCATCTACCAGTGTAGAGCACCCAGCTTTGGTCTAATCACTGGAAACACTGAAAATGAATTAGCTGTCTACACTAGTTTGCCACCTCAGCAGAAATGCCTTTTAAATATCAACCTGGTGTGATGGCAAGGGTTAGTGCACCAACAGTGAGTGCCAGTGTCATGATTGTGTGCCACCAGTGTGAAATGCATAGGACCATGTGAATACATGCAACCAGAACTTTAACCTTAACCCTACTCCTAATCCTTAACTTAAAGACTAAGCATTAGCCTACCACTGAACTCAAGACTAAGCAGCACCCTGACCCTAACACTACATCACACACTCTCTGAAAAACTCTGTGGAAGTTCCTCTCAGTCACTGTGATGGTTTCCAAACTTTTTTAAAACAAGTCTGAAATGAGCAATTATACATATTCACCTTTGTTTCTGGAATAGAGAATGTGGCAAATGTGGGACCATTTAAAGGAACTTTTATATTGTTTATGCCTTTCCTAAAGAAAAAATGACTTGTACAGTGCCTTATTTTTGACAATGCACACGTAGTTTTAGTAGCAGTGTGTGCATTAGATACTTTAGGCCCTGTCCATAGAGTGTTGTCTGTGTTTTGTCCTCTCATTCATATGAAAATGGCAATTTACGTCACTGAATAACTGTGGATATTTACGTCACTGAATAAAGGTGAAGATTTTTGGAAACTCCATTGTGAGTGGTGTTGTGTTTATGGCCAAAATGGTGCTTTTCAAAAATGCTGATATCACACAGCAGGCCTGATCCTGACTGAAATTCAGATAGCTCCTTATTCCCTAAAGTCAATTACTTAAGTCATAAACTACAATGTCTACCTGCAGAGTTCAGGTTTCCGTATGTGAATACAATGCAAATTATGTTTCATTAGAAGAATATAACTCACTATTAAGATCTAGGACTTACATAGTGCACTACAGTACCTCCTATGATGTTTCTGTTATTTTGTCCTCTGGGAAAATTACTTCACAACACCCTACAAAGAAAGTATATACGAGCTTCTGGGAGAGTTAGTAGTATTTCATGCTGTAAATGTAAATGTATAATGAAACCATAATTTTATATACAGCACACTAACACAAGAGCTACTCTCTGATTACTTTAGACAGCTTTGGGGGTGTGTGTGGTGGGGGGGGGACTCTTGGGACATTAAGGACCGTCTGGGTTGGTCTGGTGCATGTTTTATTTTAGAGCCAAGCTTCTCCTGAGATGACTGTAATTTGCGTTCTCTGAAATAATTGAAATTAACACACACATAATTCGGCTGTGGTGCGCCGGAGCAGACGTGTCCGCTGGTGGAAAAGTACACATGGCAAAATAATTGAAATTATTTCTCATGCTTCGCTAAACAGAGCGAGAGAGAACACAGCGTCTCACACAGACACGTCAAAGACTCTCACGCAGAGCTACGTCACCTCAAATAAACCAACCGTCAGGAAGGTTTATGTGTGGAAGAGTGTCTGCGAATTCTCAGAGGTCTACAGCAGGTTAGGGATTTCTAGACTCTTCTTTAGTCTTAAGGATTCTGTATAGTAGTGTATTGTTGTTGTCAAAATATTAATAGCAATAATAATAATAGAAGTTCTACTTATATATCACTTTTCATACATACATTGTGCTTTTAAACATGTGGAAATAATAATAAACAACAAAACAAATTTAATAAAAGGAAAAGAAAAGAAAAATACTAAAAACAATGATGACAATAAAACTAATTATATTCTATTTTAATGTTTCACGAATATTATGTGGAAAAACTGATATAAACAAGTCAACTAAAATAATGGAATTTGCATATATTATGGTTAATAACACTTCTAAAGATAAAAACAAAAATGGACTGTTGCCCATGTGTTGCTCTGCATACTTTATTAGCCCCATTTCACTTTGGTCTTCAATGGTAAAGTCCCACAAAAGACAAAAGAAGTGAGTTGGGCTGACACAAGTGGATCAGACACAACAGTGGCTGTTGGAGTTTTAAAACTTCTCAGTGTCATGGCTGGACTGAGAATAGTCCACCAACCAATGATATCCAACCAACAGAATAATGTACGCAGCATCCTGAGTGGACACGGTGTTTAATAATTTCAGTAGCACTGCTGTGTCTGCTTCCCTTGTACTAACCCAACACACACTAACACCCGAACACCATGATCCACCACCTAATCTTATCTGCTCTGTGGGGGTCTGTTGATAACAAAGTATGCAGAGCAACAGGTTAAACACCATGTTTATATGTAGAAAGTGCTCCTTCATTGTCAGTGGCCCTGATATAAATGACAGAGAGTGTTAAACCAATGAGGATGTGAAAATGTTAAGGCTGATTGGAGCATTATTTCCCATATAAGTCCACATTCATGGCAGATTTCGAGGAACACCATCCAGTTTGCTTAGTAAAGGCTTGATCGGATCACACCAAAGTTCGCTGGAGAACTCCTCGTCTGAACGAACTGCCTTAGCCTTGACCAAACTGCATTCATGAATCTCACAATGTCTGATCTAATTTCCACTCACCATGGAGGCAACTGAGCGACCTTCATCATCTCTCGGGTCTGACTGCATTAGCTGTAGAGCTCTGAATGATATTGGAATGTGTTTCATTTAGCTTCCGTATTAGCATTTGAGAATTATTTAAACTTAAAAAAATATGTCTTCTTCTGCATATTTTCCTCAGAACCTCACTTGGAGGTCCATGGAGCTGGCATGCTAATTATTAACAGACATGCGGCACTCCCGCAGGAGTGATTATTCTCAGAGCTGCACTGACATTGACGTGGTGATGTGTTAATGTGGGCTGTATGAGTGGATGAGACCAATCGCTGTCCATCTCTTTGTAGATGTAAAGTCAGAGACAGTAGCACATCCTTTGCATTGGTCGTATTTGAGTCCATCATCAGTGGACAGTAGATGGGCTATGGGCTAGATATTTTACTTGGTGGATTTATGCTTCTGTGTTGAATCAACACATAATACACCGTATTCCCATTTTACGAAGTGCATACACAGATATGTCTGTGTAACTCTGCAGTTACGCTGCCAAAACACTAGGGCTGAATCTCAAATATCTTCTTCAGTGTACTATGTACTAAACAATAGTCACCACTCGCTGCACCCGCAAAGCACTCAGCATTGTGGGAGATCACACACACACTTCACACACACTCCTCAACCTACCGCCGTCTGGAAAAAGGTATCGAAGCATTCGAGCCCTCACATCCAGACTCCGTAACAGCTTCTTCCCACATGCTGTCAGACTCCTGAACATCTAGAGACTGAGACTGGACTGAAGAAGCGCACACACACACACACACACACACACACATCTTCACAAAACACTGCTTTGTTGGACTGAAAATGACATACTGACAATGAGTGTACTGTTTACACATATCCTGTTTACATCATGGTTACATCCAGTTACATCCAGTTGTTTTCTTCCACAACTTTATTCATTCTATGACGTCCAATCCATTGTCTGATGGAATCTCTTACAATAATGTGTTTATGACTGTGGACCAATCACAGTCATTGAGATCTGTCTTATATCAATGTGTAAATTACATCACATCAGGTTGAAGGCTATAAACCCTAGGGATTACCATGTTAAACTCTAGCAGCACTGCTGTGCCTGATCCACTCAGACCAGTGAAATGCACACTAACACATCGGGTCAGTGTCACTGCACAGCTTAAATATATTCACCACCCAAATCGCACCTGCTCTGTGGTGGCCCTGGGGTCATGGGCACCTCAATGGTCAGTGCAACAGTGTGTGTAGAAACCTGGGAGTCATTTTAACACTACATACATGAAACACACACACGTCAAACCAGCTTAAAGTTCTGTACTCTTAAACTCTAGAGGAAAAGAAAACAACAATCAATAACACATCCACCTCTTTGTTCATAACATAGCTTTCACGACCTCTCCTACCCAGTAAATCATCTTCACGCTTGGAACATGCCACAGGACCATGCTTTCCCATGCGCAGGAAATCTGAAAGTAAAAGCAATTTAAGCTGCTTTCATCTGCTCGGAACCGCCAGAGGAGCTCAATCACATGAAGAGCTCAGGAAAGAGGGACTTTCATTAAATCTTCCCTCATACAAGGACGTAATCGCGGCATAATCAACAGAACGCCTTTCGTCTAATGCAGCTTCAGTTCCTATAAAACACTCAATTATTCTTCGGCCAACCTGTCCACTTCTCACGTTGTTGTTTGAAAATCAATAGCAATTTTAAAGCCTGCGGCATGGAGAACCCAGCGCAGAACAGCGTTCTCCTGAACCGTATCTGATCGCACAAATTATTATTGTTTAGAATTCAGAATAACGTGTTTAATTTCATCGCGCTGGATCAACACACTTCCATTTATCTCTTTAGCCATAAACAACACAAGCCTGTCAAGCATAGTAATGAACCTTACACCTCTTGGTCAGAGGGAAATTATCCCTCTCTCTGTTTGTGTGTGTGCTCTAGATATTAATCACATTGTGAGAACCAAAATCTGTTTACACACTCACACTGTGTGGATTTGTTATCTTTGTAGGAACGCAAATCATGTCCCCATGATGCAAACCGTTACATTTTAAGGAGAAGGTGTGTTAAAGTTAGGATTAGAGTAGTATTAGTTAAAGTCAGGACAAATCTGCAGGAAATGAATGGAAGTCCTCTTTAACAATGGAGACAAGGCTTTGTGTTGAGGTCAGGGTAAGTCTCCGGGAAATGAATGGAAGTCCTAATGTCCTAAAATCTCCTTATAAAAATATACATTACCATTAATGGAAAATAGCTGCACTGCATTATTGATAAATCTATAAGTCGTTTCAGTGGGTGGAGAATCACTGCACACAAAATGACTCGCAAATAAGCCCCAAAGTACAATCAACTCCGTTGTGTGATGCAAAGGCACCTTTAATTAACATTTAATAAGAATTAACATTTTTGCAAATATGTTTTTTTGCAAAATAATTATAAATTACATTAATAGTTTTTGGCATTTGAATAAAATACAGTTTCAATATTCTCAATTAATTGTAAGTAAAATAATAATCTATAACCATTTAGACACAAATTTACATGACAGCTCCAGAATAAATAGGCCAGAGAAAACCAGAAAACAGAACAGAGCAAGTGGCTAAACTATTGGTGATATTCATTATTCATTACTATGTAAACAATATTCATTCATATGTAAAAACAGAACAAAACACATAATTAAGGTCAGCAAAATTAAAATAATAATAATAAATCACAGTTATATCCATATATTGTGCAATAAGTCAATAATATAATTACTGTGACAGGCCTAGTTGAGGTCCTGAACTTTAAATATAATGTAAGCACAGGTCAGTGGGGAAGTGGGGACGTGGGACAATCGTGCTCAGGCACGGTACAAGGCAACCGGGTCAAGTGTGAGCACACCCTAAATTTCCATCAGATGAATAAAACTCTGTGTAATGTCCCCACAGTGCCGCACTCTATTCTCACAAGAACAGTAAAAGACAAAATCAATTAAAAAGACATTTATAGTCTCATGTATGACCCTAAAAAAGCTAACCTAAGAACTAAAGCCAAGATTCCAAAGCCCTGGAGCTGTTCAGAAAGTTTAATTTCTTATAAAACTATAGTTAAAACTTTCATCATTCAGGGTAGGAAAGAAATCCACCTCCAATCTGTGAGAAGACGACAAAGCAAACAATTCTCAGTCTGAACTTTGAAGGAATGGAATAACATCCCATAATATGACACAGTTTCTCTCGAAATACAAGTGGAAGCTGTCTTTGGAGGCTATGAGGTGTGTGATGATAAATGTAATATAATTACTATGTTATATACAGATTTCATAAGACCTGATTAGCTTACTAGAAGACGCTGCTATGGGCTAATATTGATTATGTAAACACCATATGATACGAGATGCTAAGATGGTTAAGACCATTGTTATTTTAATCAGCACTTGAGCAGCTTATTGTCAGCCAAAATTTGATTTAGCCACAATATAACAAGATAGCAGCAGGGTATTGCATTAGCAAAATTGCTTGCTAGCACTACAGCCTAAATCCTGCTAATTCAACCCAAGCCAAGTTCACAGTGAAGGTGAGAGTGAAACCGTGTTGGTTATAGCAGTATGTATTTGGGTGTGTTACAGCTGTAGTTCTACCCCTGAGAATTCTCCTGTTAACACCCAGTCTTTAGCATTCTGCGGTCATCTACGATGTGTCAGCACCAAAGGCCAGTGTAGTATATATCGCTAAAACACATTGGAATTCAGGGCACACCCTCGCATCTTCATCTAATGTGCGTGAGATGGCTTTAATGTTAAAGAAGGAACCCTACGGAAACCAAAGCGGTGGCTATAGGCGCTAATTTAGCATGATCCGTTTGTTAATGGGGCTAATCATCCCTCTCTAGCTCTCTTATCAGTCACGTCTAAAGCGGAACAAACGCAGGTGTGTATTTTTAATTATCACCTCTCAGTTCAGCTGAGCTTACAGTAATCCAAATTAAAATCCGTTTGTTGGCGAATCCATCTTCTTCACAGTCAAATCTTATTTTGAACCTGCAGTATATTCCTCGCTTCTTCAGATTCAAACAGCTGCAACCAGACATGTATCAGAGCCATGGACCATGACTGTGAATGTGACCAGTGTTTTATTTTCCTGACCCCAATGTCCCCTGAGATCATCAGCCTAACTGACCGAGTCGCTGTGGCCTGCCTGTGGCTGAATTACCTCTGACAGTATTCCCTCAAAGAGGGTATTTACGAGCCACTGCCCGTTCTGAACCCATGACTGGCGCTGACAAAGTCCAAAGGGTTACATGTTGTATTCGTACGAGACACAGCAGTGGTCCATAGGGTCTCGCAGGTACATAAACTTGTCATTAAAGGGGTTAGTTACCCATCTGGACGGCTGTAGGGACACGTTTGTGAATGCCCAGTGGTGAGCGAGAGCCTTGTGTGCTCGGAGTCACCAGGGTAAAAGATGGAGAATTTTAGCAGCAAGGCTCTCGCCACATGAGGTTAACTCCTGTGTTGTTGCAGCATTCAGAAATCCAATAAAGGCATCCGTGATGGTTTTCAGTGGCCACTAGCTGACTAGCCATGATTTTAAATGGGCAATATTGGACACAAGGGAGTACTCCATCAAAAGGTGGATCATCTTTAGGATTGGAATCACTGCCATTTTGAAGCATGAAGGCTGTAATTATCGTAATCTTTTTTTTTTCCCCTTTTTTAAAACAATGAATGATGATTTTTTTTTTTAAACATAAAATAAGGAAAATTGTGGTTTACAAACTGTAGAACCACTAGCATAGTTGTTATAAAATAATTTGGACAGTGGTTACTCTGGGTAATGATGGTGCCGTGAGTTTGTGCCCCTCGACCAAAAAGAGAATTTAGGGTGAGGGAAGTGAAGAAACAGCTATATCTCCTCCCTCAACATCCATGGCTGAGATGTCCTTGAGCAAGGCATCTAACCCCTGCCCAACCAAAAGCTGGCTGCCTTCCTCTCCAAGGGTATGTGTGCTTTGCTTACAGCCCCTAGTGGGCTACATTTTTTGATTAACGCGTTTATCAAAAATAAAATAAAATCAAAGGAAATCAAATAAAAGCAGTTAACATGAGTCCAGCAATAATCTGATTTCTGCATTGCAACAGCCAATAATATCATAGAAAGACACGACATAAACTTCCTGCTGAGGCCTTTTGTAAACACAGACCAACGTTTCCTGAAAATAAGGACGGACTTTATTTTTTTTTTTTTTTATACTTTCAGTGCTGCCCTTTCTCACCAGTTTCTCTACACTGCTGCAGAGACTGAGACGAGATTTTTTTTTTTTTTTTTTAAATGAGTGTCTGTTCTTGGACACAGTGTGTCTCTCCATTACAGATAGAGACCCAAGCTGCTGGACATGTTCCTGGTGAGGACTCGGCGGGAGTGAGTAGCACTTAGTGAATTTTCAGATACAGAACAGAGAGAGAACTTCAGAAAATGTGTCAGAGACGGCTGTACACTCTGTCCGGTTGCGTCTGTACGCATGCGCAGACTGAGAAATCCAAAATATATCAGGGTATGAGTGCAGTTTAAGAGATGGGTTTCTTAAACTGGTTTCTAGACCTTACTCAGATCTCAGAATCCAGAGCATGCTGTTTACATGACAACTTGAATAATCTGATATCAGCAGTGGAAATTATGAAAGAGTTAATGGTAAATTGCTACAAAATCGATGGAAGTCTAGGTAATTAGATATAACTACCACAATTCACAGACATACAGAAGATTGTGAAGTTTGTGTGTGTGTGTGTGTGTGTCTCTGGAGTGGGGGGTGGTATTCATCACTATAACGTAATAACTTAGAATGCATTAATTCATTCATTCATTCATTCATTGTCTGTAACCCTTATCCAGTTCAGGGTCGCGGTGGGTCCAGAGCCTACCTGGAATCATTGGGCGCAAGGTGGGAATACACCCTGGAGGGGGCACCAGTCCTTCACAGGGCAACACAGACACACACACACATTTACTCACACACTCACACCTACGGATACTTTTGAGCCACCAATCCACCTACCAACGTGTGTTTTTGGACTGTGGGAGGAAACCGGAGCACCCGGTGGAAACCCACGCAGACACAGAGAGAACACACCACACTCCTCACAGACAGTCACCCAGAGGAAACCCACACAGACACAGAGAGAACACACCACACTCCTCACAGACAGTCACCCGGAGGAAACCCACGCAGACACAGGGAGAACACACCACACTCCGCTGTGTGACTGTGACCCTACCTGCTGCGCCACCGTGCCGCCCAACTTAGAATACACTTAAAAAAAAGTGGAGGTACATCCCCAATGACTTCACTGGTAAATCAAGCAACCTTATTTGGAGCCAAGACCCCTAGACTGGGCATCCTTGCTGTCCACAAGTCAGATTTCAATTTAACATCATGTCACCTGTGTAACATTTGAAACTACAAGCTCAGAGCAGGCTGTGTCACGGTGTTGGTTAAGGGAACAACGTTTTTCACCAGGGGTCCCTCTCTCAAGTCTTTGTCCAAAACAGTGCATTCAAAATGGGATTGTCTCTGTGTTTACCACACTTCAAATATCATCCCTTCACACTTAAGTAGAAATGTCACGTGTCTGTTTTAAACCCAGAATGGGGGGGGGGGGGGGGGTAAATAAAGCTCCTTCCTGTGGAACTCTCTTTTGGACATGGTCATCTTAGTGGAGCCATGGGGTAGAGATGGAACATGGCTATTTCCCCATATCTCAGTATCTCCACAGCTCTGTAACTCCATATCTCCATATCTTATCATAGCCCTACTGAGCTCCAGAGGCAGGCAGGCAGGGTCTAGCAGTGGAGGGAGGGTCAAAATGTATAAAAGATGAGGACATGGGTCATTTAATGTGACCATCACCGGCTCTTCACACTGTCTGTAGCCATGAAATCCATTCATGTAGATAAAGAACAGAAGCCTCCAGAGAGAGGCTTTAAGGAGGGGCTCTAGGCAGCTCCCCCCTCCCCCCATTTATTCTACCTTTCTCCTGTATAATGGAGGTGTACTACAGATTGTGACGTCTCACTGAGAACGCTTAAGAATAATGGCGGTCCCAGAATGCCTTGCTGAGAAGATACGAAGGAGGGCTTTTGTTCAGAAATTATGACTAACGAGCCCAACGTGGTCTTTGTAATTTTTCACTCACCTCACCCCGGCGCTGATAAAGGGCGGGCAGCCCACTAGCCGTACATCATTCTTTATGACCGCTGGCTACACTGTGCATTCCTGATTTATCTGTGAATGCTCATTATGTACAGACATGGTCAGAAGTTTGGGCACCTCCGGTCAAACAACATGGGGTTGATTTTCAAAGTGGACATTAGTCATCAAGGGGTTAGCACTGACACAGTTTTTCAGTACAGTGCAGGGCTTGCTTCTGATTGTCTTACTCTCAGACAAAACCTTAGATCTCCACCTACTCACTAACTAGACAACGCTTTGTCGATTGTAGCCCAAAGTTTCAACACCCTTAATTTCTGAGAAGGAAAACACTTCTCCATCTCTCTCCCAGGTTCGGAAATGACTCTCCTTTATAGGGAAGAGGGAGTCTTGGAGTGCAGCAACATGGATGCAGGCATTCTGCAGGCCATAGTTCCACGGCTCAGTTGAGAAGCCAGAGATGCAGCCAGTGGGGGGAGAGCACAGTGAGACCCAGATTGAACGGGTTGCGTTTTTTTCTTTTCCGTTTGTTACTTTATACACATTATTACTGGCTCAGATCAACATCATATATCATTTGAGCTTGGGCATGTAAATGTTTACAAGTGACTTGACCTATGCCAAGATATTCCGACCCATACTGACCAGTGTGTACATCTCTTGCCTTCACTGCAACCTTCGCTTCGCACCCAGCATCTATTTTCAGTTGTTTGCCCAGCTAGTCAGTAAAATAAAGAGATTGGGTGCTAATGTTCTGTTCCAGGAGAGCAGTAACTCCGCACTCGCTAATGGCCCAATAACTCACTAATGGCTCCAAATGAAACATTCAAACATTCTTCTCCAGGCGGAGATACTGGAGCTCATCTGCTGTGTGTGTGTGTGTGTGTGTGTGTGTGTGTGTGTGTGTGTGTGTGTGTGCCTGTGTGTGCATGTGTGTGTGAGTGAGTAAGTGAGTGTTAGTGTGTGAGTCTCCCGCAGGGTGTAGCAGGCCCTCTCACCCAAGCACCCGTTCTCCGGCTGGCCCTCGAGGGCCTGTCCTCCCCATGAAGAGCCCCTGAGCCCCCCACTCCAACCCATCTAATGATCTCCGCAAGCAGCCCCATGCACTCTTAATTGGTCCACGGCACATATCCACCCCCTCCCCCCCACCCCTTAATAGAGATTTGGTGAATAGACCCTTCACCTACTCCTCCAGGGCGGGTTTGGAGTGGTTAACACTCTGGAAAGCGATTAATCTTTGCATCCATTAAACGAGAGAGTGAGCTGAATAGAGAGCTCCTCATAAATGTTGGGGAAGAAGAGGGGGTCTGGAGGGGGCTGGCGGATTTACATCTGGTTTTAAAATGCACAGGCCGTCCCAGACGATGAGGGTCAAAATTGTCCTGCATTTACGTTAATTGTAGCATAACTTTATTGCTGTTTTAAGACTGTGGGAAAATCAGAGACCAACTTTAATTTATTTCTTGAGGTGCGACAGTTATATAGACGTATATCTGCGGAGTGAAACAGCAAAAGGAGTCCGAACAACCATGCAAGACCATGTGGATCATCCACTACTGTTTCTAACAAATAAGAAGCCCTCAACTTCTTTGTATTTGAGAGAAAATCAAAAAACAAACTTAAGATCTGAGCAAATTCACAGCTTTTGAAGTAGATCCTTCCACTTTGAGAAGAACAGATTTCAGACCAAATGGATCTGAAAGGATGTGAAGGTTTTAAGAAGCTGTTACTCAAAATAAAGGAAATAAACCCAAAAGAAGAACATTAGCAACTCAAGTTTGCAGATGTGTTCTCAGAACAATGGAGTGACCAGCCTGCCCTATATATATGTCAGTGGCGATTGCTCTAAGACTGCAAGGGAAGCTCAGCTTCCCCTAAAATGTCAAAAAATAAGTGATCAAATATATACTGTTGTGTGTACATGTCACTGAATAAATATGCACTACAACACGCTCAACTTTAGTTCAGAATCAGCTTCTTATCACTGGTAAAGATGCGGCTTTCCTCTCAATCATTCCTGCAGCTTCACAGTGCTTTAAACAGTGAGGACGCTGAGCATCCACAGAGTTCAATAGCGAAGCAGCGAAGTGCAGCGAAATGAGGCGAGTCATTGGATAAATGCTGGGCTTTGTCCCGCCCATCGGACGCTCAGCGTCTCTGGGGGTCTATGGGGCAGTGGGCTGGCCTCGGCTGGCCCGGACTCTCAGCTTCTGCATGATGATTGGATGATCTGTCTGAGGCTGAATCCCTTTTTGATTGACAGCGAAATGAGCGAATCAGCGACCCTTTGGTGTAAAGACCCGTGGGAGCACAGGTGGACACACTTCACATGGGCCAAGGCCGTTTAAGCAGCCTAGCTCTGCTGGCCATTGAGAGGACACTAGTCAAGTCCCTGGAAAAGACGCCTTGTTGGTACGACAGGGTCACAGATCATTTTCTTGAACAGGAACGGAGGGTAGAATTTACGTATAAATAAACCCACACATTTTATGATGTAGGCCGGAATTGAGCTTCCCCTCCTTGAAAGACCAGCATCCGCCACTGATATATATATATATATATATATATATATATATATATATATATATATATATAATATATAAGTTTACCCTAAAGTAAACATCTTCAAAACAAATAATACGGATTGTGATACTCCACTGACCAGTAATAGTGAGAATAGAGACTCTGTTGTTGCTACTGTGGGCTCAGCATGGTAGAAACTGCACTGTGTAACTATAGGAGTAGCACATTTTAAATTAAAAAAATAAAAATAAAATTAAAAAAATAATCTTACCTACCTGTTCCTACCTAGCCCTTAGCCTAAAAATGACAATAAACCTAATTATGCTAAGCTAAGACAGATAACAGCACTGTTTCTATAGCTTTTCTTTGGGTGCATAACAGAGAGTTTGAGTGACTTTGTGAAACAGCGCTACCTGTGGCTGGGAGCTCATTATTGAACATAAAATGCCCACGTGGCACAACCAATCATCAAATGACTACATTATGGTATGTGTACTAATATATACATAATTTTGAGATCTTGTTGTATACCACCCCCCCCCCAGCTTCACTGGATGTGTTTGGAACAACTTGGGTAACCCTTGAGAAGCAGAAATTGTGAACTACTTCTAGGACTGAACCTTGGAGATCAGAAAAACAACCCCACAGACGTCCTTAGAAACCTGAAAACATTTCTCTTGAAAAGAACTGAAGCTGTATAAATAAAAGCTGAGATGTATGTTTTTTTTTTTTTAGTCAGTTTTGCTCCAGTGTCGCTTTTATACTTTATCACACACAATGTTTAGGCTTTCTCTGGCTGTTCCAATGTCATTGCTAAAGAGCTGAACCCCATCTCTTCTGATTAGCATTTCAGCAGCCATTGAAATCCTTGTGCTAAGGTTAAAGTGATTTTAAAACAGTGCCTCGGAGCGCTGTACAGCCTCAAAACAGATTCTCACTGCCTCCACTTCTGGGCAAGACCAGCGCCTCAGGCCAGTTTATTTCTATCTGATATTGCCTTCTGGACTGGATTATAGGCACAAGACGGCCAATGAAATAAGGGGGAGTTCCAGGTTAAATCCAATCCGAAAGGCAGACTCTGATCTGATAAGAGACCCCATGCCCTCCAGAGCACTGGAGACAGTTTTTTCACTTCACTTTAAACTACTCACTCAGGTATAAATGTATATAACTGTACATAAAGCAGAATGCAGGTGATGAAAGTTCAAACTTCAAAAAGATCTCCAGAAATGAGTACATTTATGATGCAGTCCAGTATTCATAACATGTCTATGTGCTGATTTGTAGTTAATTTATGGTCCCTTTGGAACCTCCTGTCCTGTTGTGGTGCTATTTCTAAATCTATTCAAAATGTCTGTTATGTATCTGAGGAAGAGCCACAGAAACAGTGCTGTTAAACAGGGGGGTGGCTAAAGACATTCATGCAGATTATGTGGAGCTTAGAGTGTTAGAGTATAGGTTTAAATGGAACATTGATGATTCTGGGGAAATACTGTTTGTTTCCATTCAGAAGCTCTGCATCTTTTAATGTGTTTATTTTCATACATTTAGAAGTCTCCTGAATTTAGAGTCTGCTCCAGCTTAAGTAATATGTAGCAGCAAAAAGTACCCACATGTGGAGCACAATTTGAGTAGCATCCTCAACACTTTTCACGCTTTAGTAGCTCTCTGCGTTCTCCAAACCTTAGTTTTTTTCCCAATTTACAGAGCCAGGGATACGTAGAAACGGCAGACCATTTTCCAATGCGCAAACAAACCAGAAACTATCACATGACAAGGGAACAGATTTTGAGAGGGTGCATGTCATTTGACTGAGAGAAGCAGGATGGTCATATCAATGAATTGCCACCATTTAGGCCATTGTGATCAAACTGCTAGGAGGTGTTGGCAGCAGTGGACTCCCTCCTTTGTTTGGGATCCGAAGATGGTCCGGTTTGCGTATGGAGGCCTCGTGGTGAGTGCTTCAACCTGCCTTGGCATTGCTTGTGTGATAATCTGGGGGAGTCATCACATTCAAGTGTCGGTCACCACGTATGTGCAGGACATCCTGCGGCCATGTTTGTTGGCAGGATAATGCAGGCTTCCAACTGGCATTTTTCAGTTGGATAATGCTAGGCCACACACTGCAAGTGTTTACCAGGCATGTCTTTGCTAGACTGCGACACTTCCTTGGCATCAGTTACCAGATTTATCGCCAAGTGAGCATTAATGGAAACAGCTGGAAGGCCAGCTAAAGCAACCTAGGAGAGTATGAGATCTATGGGCTCAGCTGCACCATCTGTGGAAAAATGTGGCACAAGATTCCATATGGAAGTTTTATCCATATCCAACCGAATCTCATTTCGTATCCAGGCTAGAGGCAGCCCAAAGGGGATTAGAGCCTCCTTATTATTATTATTACTTTTTTTTTTTCCACGAAGTGCATATGAATGTACATTCAAACCTGGCTTCAGCTTTCTCCCACTGAGTACCAAGGCTATGTTAATAGAAAAAAGAAAGTGTGTGGGGGGGACAGTGTGGACAGTGTAAGGATGCTGGTGTAACCTGAGGTGGACACAATGGTAGACAAGCTGCTCTCAAAATGGATGCCTTGTAAAAAAAAAAAAACGAGACAGATTAAATAAACCCCCATCGCATTCCAAACAGCTACTTTGCCGTTTCTGACTCATCTGAAGAAAGGGACAGACAAATGTCAGAAAAAATTTATGCCGCGCGTCTGCCTCGGGCCAGCGGTCAGGCCAAGGGCAGAAATTAAGGATCCAGCTATATAAATAAATAAGCGTGGGGAACGGTCAGAGGGCATATGGAAAGTCATTGGGAAGACACTGTTGACTGAGCAGAAGCCTGCTTGGCCGGGGAACATCACTCGGCCGCCCGGGGTGATGTCAGCTGTCAGTTTAGAGCAGCCGCTCTGCACATGTCCACAAGGCTGATCGTCAGAAGCCATCATCGGGTCAAGCAGATAGATATTTTGTCACCAGACGAGAGCGGCACACAACCTCCTGCGCCGTGGCGGATAAATGAAGACTCGGAAAACTCAGCGTGCGAGCATGTGTTCCTCGGAATTAACCAGTGAACCCAAAACCTGTGAAATTCTCCACTGAGACCCAGAGCTGGAATAAAACAACTGGAAAACCACCTCCAAATCAGCCACCTCCAAATAGAGACTTCCCTTTCCATTAGGAGCCGGTGCTTACTGGTGTAAAAGCACTGACCTGGATTGTGGAGTTGACGTCCCTGTCTGCCACCACCCTGGGGGGGAGGGAGGGAGGGAGGGAGAGAGACAGACAGGGAGAAAGAGAGAGAGAGAGAGAGAGAGAGAGAGAGAGAGAGAGAGAGAGAGAGAGAGAGAGAGAGAGAGAGAGAGAGAGAATTTAAAGAGACACAAAAAGAGAGATAAATGAGAGACAGACAGAGAAAGAGAGAGAATATATAAAGAGACAAAAAGAGACAGAAAGGAGAGAGAGACAGACAGAAAGTGAGAGAGTATAAAGAGACAAAAAGAGAGATAAATGAGAGACAGACAGAGAAAGAGAGAGAATATATAAAGAGACAAAAAGAGACAGAAAGGAGAGAGAGACAGACAGAAAGCGAGAGAGTATAAAGAGACAAAAAGAGAGATAAATGAGAGACAGACAGAGAAAGAGAGAGAATATATAAAGAGACAAAAAGAGACAGAAAGGAGAGAGAGACAGACAGAAAGCGAGAGAGTATAAAGAGACAAAAAGAGAGATAAATGAGAGACAGACAGAGAAAGAGAGAGAATATATAAAGAGACAAAAAGAGACAGAAATGAGAGAGAGACAGACAGAAAAAGAGAGAGTATAAAGAGACACAAAAGGAGAGAGAGAATTGAGAGAGAGAGAGAGAGAGAGAGAGAGAGAGAGAGAGAGAGAGAGAGAGAGAGAGAGAATATAGGGACACAAAAAGAGAGAAATGAGAGAGAGACAGGCAGAGAAAGAGAGAGAATAAAGAGGAGAGAGAGAATTGAGAGAGAGAGAGAGAGAGAGAGAGAGAGAGAGAGATGAGAGAGACAGGCAGAGAAAGAGAGAGAATAAAGAGGAAAGAGAGAATAAAGAGGAGAGAGAGAGAGAGAGAGAGAGAGAGAGAAAGAGAGAGAGAGGTATAAATACAAGAGAAAAAAGACAGAGAGAGACACAAAGAAAAAGAGAGACACAAAGACATTAAAGGTGCAAAACCACCTTTTCCATTAGCCTTTGCACTTTTTTTGGACACTACCGAAAAAGCTTTCTATCACAACAAGCCAACAAAAGAATGTCATTATGGCTTCAATAATAATATTACACTTTAGGGCCCCATCTGCATCATTAACGGGAGTGTAACCATGTTCACATTTGAGGGTTTAAAATGAAATAACTTGAAGTAAAGATGAGTAATGCTACGAGTACATAGATGAAGAAACAACACTCCAGACTTATGCAGCATTACTTTGTTACATTGGTTTTATTTTGTAGTTCAGTTTAATCTTGTAGTTCATTACTGATCACTAACTGCTGTCTCTATTTCACTAAATCTACAAAAACTCTGTTAGGAATCTGAAGAAGAATTACAGAAGCAATGCAGGAAACCGTTGCTAATTTTCACACGAAATATGTCCACATTCACATGCAGACCCCTGACTGGTTTAGTACACAATGCACAATTCCAGGGGCATCATCTTGTCATGTGTGTACACAGTCACCTTGAGACCTGCCTGGATTAATCACTGATATCTAACTCTAAAGTCAAGATACTCTTGTTTAAATTTCTTCTTCAGTGCCTTTGAACTCCATCACATCGGACTCATTACTGTCAGTACTTCAGGAACTTCTCTTTATCTTTGACATGTTTCTCAGCGCGAAACATCTCCGACATGTGAACCAGAGCCCTCATAGAGCAACACAGTCCGGGCATTTCAGATCACAGTTCCCTTTGTCTGTCTTTAGATTTGCTGTTAAGGATGAGTGTGTGTGTGTGTGTGTGTGAGGGGTGGGCACCCAGCACTTACATCAAACTATCTTCTCAGGTAAAGCCTCCCAAAAAACAGCACTTGGTGTGACATCACTGGAAGGCTGGTTGGATAACTCTTGGAATAAAACACATGTTCACTTTAAGCAGAATGAGTGTGCAATGTGTTTAGCCAATCAGGAGAGAGCAGAACACACCTCGTCTGGTTCTCGTTTGTGTACAACATATTGTTTACTTCATTTTTCTTAACAAGAGAGAAACGACCATGCGGCGAGCAGAGAGAAGAAACAATAGGGAAAGAAAAGGCAGAAATGTTGTAATACACATAGCATTATGACATCACTAGAAATAGCATATGGGTCCATAGTCTGAAAACTAGTACTTTTCAGAGAGATGAAGGTATGTTGCTAAAGACTCTGGCCGACTCAAAGCCTGCGGTGCTTTAACAAACAAACAAACAAACAAATACATTGTTCTGCATTTTAAAAACCCAAACACGCTCAAAGCAGGAGAGAGCACAAACTTAACAAAACCTAAGATGCCGCATTAATGACCTTAAAAAAAGAGGAAACAAGTAAACAGAATTCAAAGTGAGAATTCCTCCACGTCTGTGCGTTAGCGGGGACTCCCCTAAGACTCGAATACAAATTAGATCCAACACCAGGCAAAATATATCAGCGCCATCTACTCCAGAGAGAAGCCACGGCTTCCACAGAAGCTCCACAAAGGCCCATTGTCTCTGATCTATTAAGCCGAACGGTGCTGTGAAATCAAAGAGTAAGCCGCTTGGCAATGAACCTTTTTTTAAATGTACTTTTTCTTTTTTGTCTAGCCTTTCTTGTCACTTTTGTACGTGTCGGCCCACTTATCTTTTTACACATCGTCAAAAACGAGGCCCGGTGAAAGGACGCCATTCACTAGCGCCACACTCCACCCGGCACAATGAGGCATTGTCGGGATCGCTCTGTAAATTGGCGGCTCTGGAGAGCCTTATCTGGTGGAACCGTACTCTCACGTCCTTCTAATAAAGGCGTCCCATTTAGAGCTCGTCGCCTTTGGAGCGCGAGGGCTTCGCCGAAGACACGGAGCTCTCTTTCTTGGCGGGGTTCACATGTGGAAGCCCTTAAGTGGAATATATTAGAGAGCAGAGGGGATGTGTACAGAGGAGAATGAAGATGAAAATCCTCCTCGGTTTACCATTTGCTTACACTTCCACTCGTTTTTACTGTTTTCTTTTGACAGTTGTCAGTGTGTGTCGAATGAATTTACACGGAAATCGTCCCTAAAGCATTTTTAGTAAATATCTGGGTCCATTTTGGTTCATTGTCTCACAGTGTTCATAGTTTATGTTCATAGTACCTGTGTGTACTGTAGTACATGTGTGTGTGTGTGTGTGTGTGTGTGTGTGTATTTATATTTGCCCAAGTGTCATATATTCATTAAAATATTCATTCATTCATTATCTGTAACTGCTTTTCCAGTTCAGGGTCGCGGTGGGTCCAGAGCCTACCTGGAATCATTGAGCAGACACAGGGAGAACACACCACACTCCTCACAGACAGTCACCCGGAGGAAACCCACGCAGACACAGGGAGAACACACCACACTCCTCACAGACAGTCACCCGGAGGAAACCCACACAGACACAGGGAGAACACACCACAATCCTCACAGACAGTCACCAAGAGGAAACCCACGCAGACACAGGGAGAACACAGCCCACTCCTCACAGACAGTCACCCGGAGGAAACCCACGCAGACACAGGGAGAACACACCACACTCCTCACAGACAGTCACCCGGAGGAAACCCACGCAGACACAGGGAGAACACACCACACTCCTCACAGACAGTCACCCGGAGGAAACCCACGCAGACACAGGGAGAACACACCACACTCCTCACAGACAGTCACCCGGAGGAAACCCACGCAGACACAGGGAGAACACAGGGAGTTCACGGCCCATTTACAGAGTTCTACAGGAGCGTCTGTAGTGGAACACTATCTAAGGCTTTAAACTGTATAATCCGCGTAAAGCCTCACTACACCAAGCCCCTTATGTGAGCAACAAATACATAGAACATAAATAAGTGTGAATTTGAATGCACTTCAATACATTTTCTCTCAGAGCAGTTTTGTTTTGTGCAGTTGGAGATTTTAAAGACAGTTTTAAAGGCTTTTGCCTGCGATTCCTCAGTCCAAGTGTTTCCGTGTATGGTGCTTGTTTGAAATTAATAGGCGTGGGTTATGGGAATGTTATGCTAATTGTAAAGAAACCTGCACTCCCTCCGAATTTTGCAAACCATTGGTATTCACCAACATGCACATGTTCTACGAATAAATCCGTGGTTTGTGCAGCGTTCACAAAACAATCGGAAGGTTTTTGGGAAGGTCCAGTTCACTCGTAAAAAAATGCTCACAGTTTGCTTGTGCTTTTATGAAGTCTTCATGGACGAGGCCCACATCCTTCAAGGCATTCAGACCCTTAAGCCCTGCTGGGCCTGGATCCGGTTCTGAGGGGGATGTTGTAATGAAACATTTTGCATGTCTCTTCAGTGACAAACCCATGCATCTGGACGCCATTAAAATTATTACAAGATGTGCTCTTCCCAAAATGCCCTGCAGCCCCAACTCGCCTCGCCTCACAGGCATTCCAACCTCAGGACGCTCAACCCTTTCTTTCAGCTGGTGATGAGGTTCACAATCCAGTGTTTATTATACAGGGGCATGTCAATATAATAATTATCAATATATTCCATCTGTAGCCAGCCCCCAATGAGTGATGGGTGTGGTGTGTGAGAAATGGAAATGAGTGGCAGGGTGAGTGTGAGAGCAGGTGAGTAAGAGAGAGAGAGAGAGAGAGAGAGAGAGAGAGAGATAAAGGGTGCAGACAGTTTGTCACAGTGAGGCAGAGTCAGGGTAAAGCGAGTGTTAGATAGCTGATATCAGGTGGCCGGCTGCATGCGTCTCTCTGCACCCCCACCTCCCAAATCCGTTAGGGTAGCTCCAGAGCTTTCTGCACCGCTGTCCCCTCAGTCCATCTGAATACACTCCCAGCACAGACTCCACTTTATCACAGCGATGTGAGGGGCGATGATAAGTGCTGCTCGCGGCAACTGGGCCCGGCTGATAAGCCATCCAATCCATTTAAATGAAATTTCATTCATTGCAGACATGACGCTACAGAAATAGACGCTAGCTTTTTTGGAATTAGGAGTCTTGGGGGAAGAAAAAAAAAAGAAAAAAAAAAGAGAAAACTTGGACGTCATCAAAAACTTAATGTGCTACACTTACACTTGCCATTCTGACTTTGTAAGTTTTAAGGCCTGGGAACTGTAGACGGCTTCAGGCTTGTGCAAGTCTGCAAACATCTGGGCGGCATGCACAGATGTTCACAAAGATGTCTGCTAACACAATGGCACTCAAACTGGTTGTCGGGGACAGATGGTTCAAATGTTCTCCGTTCCTATGCGTGGGGAGATGGGATGAAGTGAAAATGGGTGCAGTCTGGAGGGAGGGTTGCTTAAGGACCCCCACTCTTAGCCCTAAAGAGCTTTGATTCTTGAACTGGATGCATTTAGGATTCTTAAAAACTATCTAAAAGCTATTCTGCAAACTCTAGAGGCGCTGTTGTGTCTGATCCACTCGAAACCACAGCAAAACCACCACGTCAGTGTCACTGCAGTGCTGAGAATGACCCACCACTCTGTTGGGGCCCTAATCATTGAAGAGCAGGGTGAAATGGGGATAAGAATGTATGCAAAACAACAGGTGGAATATACAGAGTGTATCTGTTGATCTAAGCGTTCCTGAATGGTCAGTGGGGCTGATAAAATGAACAATGAGTGTAGATACAAGATTCATTCATTCATTATCTGTAACCGCTTATCCAGTTCAGGGTCGCGGTGGGTCCATGGGACCTGGAATCATTGGGTGCAAGGCGGGAATACACCCTGGAGGGGGCGCCAGTCCTTCATAGGACAAAACAGACACACACACACTCACACCTACGGACACTTTTGAGTCGCCAATCCACCTACCAACGTATGTTTTTGGACTGTGGGAAGAAACCGGAGCACCTAGAGGAAACCCACGCGGACACAGAGAGAACACACCACACAGACAGTCACCAGGAGGAAACCCACGCAGACACAGGGAGAACACACCAACTCCTCACAGACAGTCACCTGGAGGAAACCCACGCAGACACAGGGAGAACACACCACACTCCTCACAGACAGTCACCCGGAGGAAACCCACGCAGACACAGAGAGAACACACCACACTCTTCACAGACAGTCACCTGGAGCGGAATCGAACCCACAACCTCCAGGTCCCTGGAGCTGTGTGACTGCAACACTACCTGCTGCGCCACCGTGCTGCCCCTAGATACAAGATCGGTGTTCCTAATCCAATGAACATTCTGTAAATAAACAGATACAGTCAGAAAGAGTCATTACAGAGTAAGAGTATTTTACAGAGCCTTTCTGCTGAGCTCATGGAGAGTAAGAACAGTGGAGAAAAGTAGCCAATGCACTGCAAGTCAAGCAGAGCCCCAGAAGCACATTGATGGAGCATTTTCCTGTTTATATTTCCTTGTGATGTTTTCTTTTTTTTTTAAATCGAATAACTGAATATAATTTCCCATTTCAAAATGAAAAGATCCACACCCTCATATGTTTTGCTGGTTTTTTACACCACACACAACTAAGGACTATAACACGCGTGGCACATTTCCCTCTCCAGCTCAACAATAACATTTTATTTGAGGCTCTCTGCTCATCACGGTTCATGCTGAAGAACATACTCTTCTTTGGTTCCAGCTGGGAAAGTTTCTTGAGCCTGAACCAATTTATGTCGGTGGAAATCACTACTTTTCCACCGTTTGTGTGAATGTTGTCATTACTGTGAGGAAAATAGAGAAACCTGGTATCACACCTAAAATGTGCAGTCGCACATGTGCTTATTTTGAGCAAGGTGTCAGTGTTATGTTTTCATGCCAGTCAGAGGTGACCTGTACACAGTGCTATTACATCCATCTGTATGATGTAGGATGTTTAGGAGCAGGTCTAGTGTAACATTCAGGATTAGGATTAGGATTAGGATTATGTTTAAGGTTAGACTCAGGGTTGCATACATTTCATTCATCCTCAACTGCCACAAAAACATGTCTGCCAAATGCCACCATACCATCTTGCCTTAAATCATCTACACCAATGACAGATAGACGTCTGCGTCCTGTGGAAAGAACGAAAAAAAAACCACAATGGGTTTGAGACCCAAGCGAAAGCTGTTCTACCTGAGCAGCAGAGGTGCAGATCCGGCAGAACAAATGTCAGAGCCCTGTCTGTGATTTGGCGGCGGCAGGGAGGAAGCGCTGATCTTTTGACAGCTCCCTACCTGTTGACATTCTCGGCGCTACCCTGAGGGCTGTCCGTACTCCCTGACCATCTGTGTGGATGTGGTAAAGTCTGAGCTCTGCAGGGGCCCGGACGCTATTAGCATTTCATTGTTCCTCTGTGCACATCTTTGTCTGAGCCTCGCAGACACACACATGTCCTCCGTCCACTCTGCTGTTCGCCTTGGGCAGCTACCAACCGCCTGTCACCTCTCGTCTAGCCCCTCGCCATTCTCCCTATTCGTACCTCCACCCAGAGGTACCTGCTCCGTGTTTGATTTGCTTCAAAAGATTAATTGCCGTGCATCTGGGTGAGTTTGTCTCAGTGTTTACGCCAATTTTTGATTTGAATTCCAAAGACAAGAACAATCCAGTGGCAATTATTCACTACAGACGTGCCGACTATAAAACAATACGGTTCATTCTGAAAGACACTCTATGGATTTATAGGCCACTACGGGGTAGGATTTGACATTTAAGGCCTTCAGTTCGGCTTCTGAAGACCTAACCACTGGGAGACCTTGTTTGGTTGTATTGAACTGTTAAGTTGTACAAGCTCTAGTTTGTGTAATACATGATTGTAATTCAGAATTCGAACATCCACCCACTCATGTTGTCATTTTATAGTAGTTGTTGCATAGTATTATATACGATAATTGCCATAATTTTGCCATTTTAATTGGCATTTTAATTGCCAAAAATTAACCTAAAATGAAAGTAGTTTTAAAGTAGTCACCATAAAATATACGGTCACGTTTTTGTCGATCATAAATTTTACATTTAAGGACTGTTTTGTTTACAGTACATTTCTGTTAAAAAACAGATACACTGTAAAAAACATGGTATTTACATAAAAATAACAAAGAAACATTGTTTTGCTGTAAAATTTACGTGTAAATAGTGTGACAAATTAGAGAAAGGAGACTGAGATATAGCCGTATTTAGATAGAGCCAAACTGCATCCTGTATTCAGCCCTTAAAAGGAGATGTTGCTGAAAGGACTAAAGAAATGTTCGGTATCTGGGCGCCACACGCGGAACACAGGCTGATGGTGAACTTTCCTGACCAACACACATCTGACATAATATCCACAGAAACACACACACACAGTGATCACCCCGATGCAACCCAAAGTCGGTAAGTCTCAAAGACAGAAAAAAAACAGAGAAACTCTGAAAATCACAGAAAATATGGAGAAGCAAAGCATGCTGGGAGCTCCCTAATGAGTCTCAGCTCCTCCCAGTCCTTGGACACTTGTACCGCCCCCTAATGGTTTGTGTGTTTAACAGTGAAATAATGTATATTTTACAGTAAAGAGATGTAAAAATGTGTATTTTGGCTGATAAAAGTATTTACGGTATTTTACTGTTACAGAAACAGTTTTCAACCTTTTTAGAGTTTACAGTCATTTACTGTCATGGTTTTACAGTTTTCCACCGTAAAATTCACAGACATTTTTACAGTGTATTTATTCTTTACTGCTTTCATTAATATGAACTCTATAAAGGCAGTAGCTGATAAAGCATGTGCACTGATATGTTCTGTTCTTGGGGATAATAGTAAATACACGTGAGTTTGTTTAGATGAATTAAAGATGGCGATCATGATGTTTGCGTTTGACCTAGCATACCAAAATGTAATTTTTTAAACGACAATTGTAATTTATTTGATATTGTTATTGTGATGTTTTAGTAACAATTACATGGTACAGGAAAGTGCTTTAAAACTTGTTTTTTACACCTAATAGATACCACAAACAAAAACTCTTGAAACCCTAGAAGACCCTGAAGGTGCCCTTGTACTTTAATGTCAATATATTCCTGACCTGTATGGTCTAGGAGTGTACAGTCTTCCAAAAGCAAACTCTCTCTCTCCCCCACACACACTCACACAACTCTAGAAAAGAGTAATACCTCTCCGACGGGACTTTATTACAGACTCGATCCATAACTCCATATCTGCTCCCTTTTTATCACTGTTAAATCAAAATGACTTCCAGCAGGCAGAGGAAATAATCTAAATAAATAAATCAAAACTCAGCTCTGTCTTCTGCTGCGGGCCGACTGTGTTCGCAGTGACGGGGGTCGAGCCATATTCCAACCATAAATCTGCTGACATAAGAGCAATATGAATCAAAAGCATTATTGCTCTCCAGTAGAGTGCCCAAAAGGCTCTTTCTCCCCAAGGCCAGGCCCAGGCCCAAGAGGATCTGCACATTCCAAGATGATGAGAGTGGACGGCACTTTTTTTTTCTTCCAATAAGGAAACAAATGGTGGTTTTATCAAGCCATGGCAATCCCACAGATGAGAGAGTTTTGGGGGATGAAGTAGGAGCCCGTTGTGCCTGGAAGTGGAACAAAATTAGGGTTCTCCATCATGTCACTGAGTGCTATGACTAATGCAGTCTCACTGTAAACTGCTCTTTTCTCATATCGATATGTACATGTCTCTTGTTTGCTACATATACGTTGAATTTTCATTGATCGTTTCTGGGTCACCACTGGGACCTAGACTCTAAGCGTGAGTGTAAAATTGTGTACTTACAAAGAGTTATTTGGCTCAGGGTTTTCCCTTTAAACCGCAAGGTAGTCCATCAGCCAAGACACGTCTTCTTTTTAGCTTTGCACTGGACCCGTGAGATTAAATTATCTAACATCAAATCACCACACTCCTCATCGAGACATCAATCACAAAACACGTTTTATAAATTCTAAAGATGTTTCCTCACCATTTGCTGCTCTCCAATCTGTTTGCATAGAAACTAGTCTGATGTGTTTACAAAGCCCCAGTGTCTTTAAATGAGTGAAAATACAACAAACTGTCTCAGCCTGGTATGCTAGGCTTTCTCTCTCTCCCTCTCTCTCTCATGCCCCCCCCCCCCCTCTCTCTCTCTCTCTCTCTCTCTCTCTCTCTCTCTCTCTCTCCCTCTCATGCTCTCTCACTCTCTCTCTCTCTCATGCCCCCCCCCCCTCTCTCTCTCTCTCTCTCTCTCTCTCTCGTGCACTCTCTCTCTCTCTCTCTCGTGCACTCTCTCTCTCTCTCGTGCACTCTCTCTCTCTCTATCTCGTGCTCTCTCTCTCTCATGCTCTCTCTCTTCCTCTCTCTCTTTCTCTCTCTCTCTCTCTATCTCGTGCTCTCTCTCTCTCTCTCTCTCTCTCTCTCTCTCTCTCTCTCTCTCTCTCTCTCTCTCTCTCTCTCTGCTCATTACAGAGGCATCAGAAGTATGTTTAGACAAAGGAGAGAACTCCAAGTGTTGAAAAGCATGAACCAAAATGAGGATATCGCTCTATCCCTGCACCATAAGTGGGTAATATAGACATATATTTGCTGTTTCAGATCAATTAAGGTGGAAATGTCTCCAATCTCAGGACATGGCTAACTGCGGTACAGAAAGTGCTACAAAACTAAACAACTCAAATTAGAAATGAGATTCTGTGGGAATTCAATGTGTGAATAAAAAGTGTGAATAAATAGCTTCTGAATGTAAACAACCAGAAAGAACGGCAATTACCCACAATCATAGATGTTCCCTTTAACAGATTTTAATATTACCTGTTTCAAAGGAATGTTTGAATATTGGTCAATGGCTCAATATACTGAATAACTAGCACTCATTTAGTGTTCCTACACTGATAGATTTTTATTTTTACTTAAAAACTCTGTATCGTTTGAAGCATTCTGAATTATTGATTAGTAATAAATGGGTAATAAAGCTGTAACATTGCAGTACCAACAACACATGGTTTTAGCAGAGTTACTGCCCTATGTTTGGTGTAATGACCCTAAGGCACCCAGCTACAGCTGTGACTACCTGTCAGGGACGAGGGATGGACTGATGGAGCGGACGCATTCGCTAAAGCACAGATAACGTTTAATTTACAAAAGAACAACAACCGAGAGCTTAACATAACAAGTTGACTAACAGATAGCTAACAAAGGCATGGACAAAGGAACCAAACGAACAGAAGAGGAGTAAAGACAAACTAGAGATACGGACAGACTGGATAACACAACTGACTAAACATGATACAGAGAACATGAGAACAATAGAACAATGACCAACAAACAGGAAGTGCAGGAAAGGGAATTAAATACCAGACACTGATGAGACGCACCTGAGACAGATAACGAGGAGGACGGGTTAACAGATGACACGGATGAGAAGGCGGAACAGAGGCGGGACGAGGGCGGAGACAAAGACATAAACAAAACATAGGGGACAACAGACATGACAGGACGAAGGCGTGACAGATGCCCCCCCCCATGAACGCGCAACTCCCGGGGCGCGTACACCTAAACCCCCCAGGAGTTGGCACAGGAGAGGGCACGGAAAACAAGACAGACTAAGACAAGACAAGGAACCAAGGGAGACAGGACTCAGGACAGGACGGGAACAGACACTGGAGCTGGGGACACAACAGAACCGAATATACGAGACGGGACATGGGACATGACAGGTGACTGACAAAGGGAGGTAACAAAAGACTGGAACGGACTGGACATGACGGGAGTGGACACATGAGACTTGACAGGGTTTTTGACATTGGACATGACACTGGATGGAAACAGGGACTGGACAGAAGACGGGACAGGTGACATGACTTGGTGCTGGGACTGGACGGGAGCAGAGACTGGTGACAAGACACTGGACAGGATAGGAACGTTAGACTGGACAGGGGTACGTGACTGGACAGAAGACAGGACAGGTGACATGACACTAGACTGAAATGGAGACGGGACTGGAGACTGGACAGGGGATTGAAAGGGAAACTGGACCGGAGACAAGACAGGTGACTGGACATTGGACGGATACGGGAACTGGACGTGAGACAAGACAGAGGGTTGAAACGGGGACTGGACAGGACTAACAGGGGACTGGACATGAGACAAGACAGAGGGTTGAAACATAGACTGGACAGGACTCACAGGAGACGGGACTTGAGACAAGACAGGGGGTTGAAACAGAGACTGGATTGGAGAGAAGACAGGGGACTGAACGCTGGATGGATATGGAGACTGGACATGACTAACAGGGGACTGAACATGAGACAGGACAGGGGGTTGAAACATAGACTGGACAGGGCTGACAGGGGACTGGACAGGACTCACAGGAGACTGGACTGGACTTGGTAGGGGAACAGGGACCAAGACATTCAGGGGGACAGACACGAACACAGTGACAGGGACTGGGACAGAGACAAAAGCTGACACGGGTACTGGGACAAGGACAGAGACAGGAACCAAGACAGGGACAGACAGGGGAACCAATACAACAGGGGGGTGCCCAGGACTGGCTAATGTCTGTGGGGCAGTCTGAGGAACCAGCCTGGGCACAGTTCTGGGGATCGGCCCCGAAGTCCTTCGGGCCGACCTACGGACATGGACAGGAGCAGCCGTAGGCACAGTCACGGGGACAGGAGCGGCCGTAGCCACAGTCACGGGGACAGGAGCGGCCGTAGGCACAGTCACGGGGACAGGAGCGGCCGTAGCCACAGTCACGGGGACAGGAGAGGCCGTAGCCACAGTCACGGGGACAGGAGTGGCGGGTGCCACCATCACAGAGACAGGAGCGGCGGGTGCCACCATCACGGAGACTGGAGCGGCGGGTGTCGCCATCACGGAGACTGGAGCGGCGGGTGCCGCCATCACGGAGACTGGAGCGGCGGGTGCCGCCATCACGGAGACTGGAGCGGCGGGTGCCGCCATCATGGAGACTGGAGCGGCGGGTGCCGCCATCACGGGGACAGGAGCGGCGGGTGCCGCCAACACCGAGACAGGAGCGGCGGGTGCCGCCAACACCGAGACAGGAGCGGCGGGTGCCGCCATCACCGAGACAGGAAGCCCTGTAGCGACGTCCACGGAGGCAGGGGCACCTGCAACGTCGTCCACGGGGACAGGAGCGGCGGGTGCCGCCAACACCGAGACAGGAGTGGCGGGTGCCGCCAACACCGAGACAGGAGCGGCGGGTGCCGCCATCACCGAGACAGGAAGCCCTGTAGCGACGTCCACGGAGGCAGGTGCACCTGCGACGTCGTCCACGGAGGCAGGGGCACCTGCGACGTCGTCCACGGAGGCAGGGGCACCTGCGACGTCGTCCACGGAGGCAGGGGAACCTGCGACGACGTCCACGGAGGCAGGGGAACCTGCGACGACGTCCACGGAGGCAGGGGAACCTGCGACGACGTCCACGGAGGCAGGGGAACCTGCGACGACGTCCATGGAGGCAGGGGAACCTGCGACGTTGTCCACGGAGGCAGGGGAACCTGCGACGACGTCCACGGAGGCAGGGGAACCTGCAACGACGTCCACGGAGGCAGGAGGACCTGCGACGTCGTCCACGGAGGCAGGAGGACCTGCAACGTCGTCCACGGAGGCAGGAGGACCTGCGACGTCGTCCACGGAGGCAGGAGACAGTGTGACGACGTCCACGGAGGCAGAGAGGCGCGCGTCCACGGGGACTGGAGAGGCGCGCGTCGCGCTCAAGAAGACAGGAGAGGCGCGCACCGCGCTCTCGAGGACAGGGGTTTGTGCTGCTCGCCGGGCTCGCGCTGGAGCTGTAAAGGGTTTAGGGGGTTTCACAGGCGCACCCTTTAAATCCCTCAGAGGTGCGCCCCTGTTAGCCCCAACTTCGTCGTTCTGACGTTGGAGGCTAACAGCCCCTACCCTTAACGCCCCCCCAAAAATTTCCCCGGACCTAAGGGGGTAATCCTCCAGCGAGGGGGAGACTCCAGCCCGCTTCTTTCGCCGACTCCTTCGACTCGCGCTGGAGCAATCACTCGACTCGTGAATCGACTCCTCCCGAAGGCGCTGAGCCACTGTGGCATGTATCTGTCGGAGCCGGCTACTCCATTCCACAGCCCTGTTCAACGGATTTTCTGTGCTAGCTGCGTCCATGTAAAGGTTGGTCATTCTGTCAGGGACGAGGGACGGACTGATGGAGCGGACGCATTCGCTAAAGCACAGATAACGTTTAATTTACAAAAGAACAACAAACCGAGAGCTTAACATAACAAGATGACTAACAGATAGCTAACAGAGGCATGGACAAAGGAACCAAACGAACAGAAGATGAGTAAAGACAAACTAGAGATACGGACAGACTGGATAACACAACTGACTAAACATGATACAGAGAACATGAGAACAATAGAACAATGACCAACAAACAGGAAGTGCAGGAAAGGGACTTAAATACAAGACACTGATGAGACGCACCTGAGACAGATAACGAGGAGGACGGGTTAACAGATGACACGGACGAGGAGGCGGAACAGAGGCGGGACGAGGGCGGAAACAAAGACATAAACAAAACATAGCCATGTGCTAAAAGCACATGGCCGGGGACAACAGACATGACAGGACGAAGGCGTGACATTACCAGATTATTATTTACTAGTATTCAAGGCATATTTAAAATAAAATATATCACATTCGGTTCATGATTTAAAAAAAAAATGTTATTATACTGTGTTATTAACAGGTTACTACACACCAGTTTGTCTTTCTATTTCTCCATTTGTGTTCATACATTTCCCTGATATTTCTTAGATATTTTTTTTTTTTTGTAAATGACACCAAGCACCACTCATATTTTACTTGCTCCGTTCTGGGAGAATCGAGTCATCAAGTTGTCATTGAAGAGATCAATGCAGTGATCGACTTTTCTGAGCACTTTGTGTTACATCTACGACTAAATGGGAACAAAGAGTGGAGGCCATAAGCAAATGTCTTTCCTCTCCCTAGGTGGCAGTTATGAAAAATTTCCCACAATGCCACGGGTCAAGCCCACTCAGAGGCTGTTACTCACGACCAAGCGAACCTAAAGCAGGACCTGCCTGTTTCCCCTCGCTAACCTTTTCCTACACAGCCGCAGATTGGTAATGGAATGTATTCCATATGCGTTTAAGAAAAGGAAGGGTGCGAGATGACACAAGAATAAGCCTCCACAGCCCATACACAACAGATCAAATAGGACTGTGTCATAGCACGGCATGAAAATAAAAACAGTCACGCATGTGGGTGGCCAAACACAGGTCCGCATGAAAAAGAAAGGTGGAGGGGGGCAAGAGAGGGTGGGCCCTTACATTTTCAACCCCTATGTAACAAAATAACAGGTCTAAAGTAATTGCCGAGTTCTTTTTTTTTCCCCCTGCCGACTTTATCCTCAGAAGTGAATTTCATTATCTCCAAAGCAGGGAATTCTGGTGTGTGTGTGTGTGTGTAACGTGCCTGGACACCCTGGTGAGGGACCGTCAGATAACGTCCAAATCGCGCTCCCCCTCCCTCGGCTGATAAGACCAGGAGCAGCGCCGCTGTGAAATAAACCACCGCTTACGGCTCCAGTGTGGAGGGGAGGGAGGAGGTGTCGGGGCGAGGTGTGGTGGGGGTGAGGGTCCAGATTGAGATCAGCAGTGGACGATGGAAGAAATTGCTGATGATTTTAGATAATGTGCCACTGATGGGACCTGGACGATGGCTCTAAATGCTCCAGGGTCAGGGCTGGGCCGAGGCCACTGAAGGACACCCTCAGGCCTGAAATGCAGCTAATACGAGTAGACAAATGCTCATTACAAGCTGTTAATATGTGTTTAAAGCACTGTGATGAAGTCATACACTGTCAAAATGTTCCAATTATAAGTGTAAACATCAATATTTTAAAGTGCAATTCCACTGCTCTCCACACACCTGAGTAGGGATTGATTCCCAGATCGGGCACCACCCAAACTATCCAACGTGTATAAGAGCAGCATCCTGCATCTGCACCGTCTTCTACAAATGAGACAGTTTGGGTGGGATAAATAAGTGTCTGGCAGTTGATCAGAAATAGACATCCATCATGACACTGCGCATTATGACTAATGAAGTCTTACTGAAGCTGCTGTGGTTCCTTCTCCCGATGTAGACAGATGTCTCTCATTTGCAGCATGCACTGAACATGACTAAGACATCAAGCCCAACTTCACTGATGCTGTGCAGTTTGAACTTTATTTTTTTAGCCTTGGAAAACAGAAAACATACGCCCTGATCTCACTTTCTTGTGTCTAACACTTTAATGCATCAGTGGGTCATGACTGAAACTCTGAAAACAACTACTCAGTAGCACACCCTTTAAGCTCAATCTAAGAATGTAGCTCACAGCTGTGAGTTGCAGAGTGACGTTGTTGAACGCGACATTGTGTGAAATGGATTCTTGCATCTGGAGGGTTTAGCAGGCCCTCGCGGCAGTCTCTAGGAGTGACATACCAAGCGGCGAAGTGGGTGACTCCCCCTCCTAGGTGATAATCGAGTTCGGTTGATGCCGTTAGAGATCCTCCTCGTGATTAAGGCAAACAGCTTCCTCCGGCTCCGAATGAGATTAGGAACATGGCGGGAGGACGCTCAGCATACATTTCATAAGGTGTTATTGTCAGTGTGTGAATCTAATTTTCATGTGGGCTCGGAAAACAGAAGGTAAACCTGCACGCACCGTGGGGCACACACTGCCGCTGCTTTTTATAGCACCTACAGGGCACAGGCTTACATGGACTTCTGCTTTTCTTTGTTGAAATTGCATGCTACAGCCACCGTGTAGGTTCTTAGCGTGTTATTAATCCTCAGACGTATACTTTTGAGAAGGTTGGAAAACTGTGGGATGGTAGGGGTTTGATTCCCAGGTCGTGGAGAACAATATGGTGTACGGATAAGAGTCCTTGGGCAAGACTCCCAATATTGACGCCACCAAATGTTGATTGTTGACACTCACTCAGTCTAACATTTCTTAAAAGGAAGCCCAGCTGGTAACACATTTAAGCCTTAATTTGATGGAATTACTCTGAATTATTAAGTAATTTGTTACAATTTTAGTTAAAAGCCTGGTACATAGTTAATCCATTGTTGTTTCCGAGGCACATTCTGAGAGGTGACGTCAAATACTAGCTCCTTTTGCTCTTGAATACAGTTCACCCTTTTTAGTTTAAGCCAGAACGCAGCATTTCTGAATTCAACGACGACAGCACACTAGAGGACTCAAGCAGACACCGGTTGAGGCAAGAATGGGGCAAAGTGGCTGGTGTTGTTGTAGAAACCATGTGCCTATGTAACTGAGAAACACTTTCAGTATCCATTAGCGAGGCCAGGAGAGAATCCAGTGTATGTTCACATTGCTTTGTGCAGTTCTCACTCTATATTCTGGGGCTTTCTGACTCTTTATGTGGGAGATTTCTGCATTCAGTCTTTCAGCAGTTTCATACTGAATGAATTAAATGCCCCTGGAGTGAAGTGACCAGAGCAAGGCCGTGGGGCTTGGGGAAGTGTTCACCCACACATCTGTTTTTCCTCTGCCCTTCGACCGGAAATGACTTACAACAGCATCACAACAGTATCTTTGTTTAAGACAATGTTCACTGCTTCCAAGTTTATCTCTGTGCAGCAATTTAAAATCAAACTAACAACCACTTTCTGTGAATCAGAAATAATGGCTGCATCTCTATGTCAAATATATAGAATCAATGCATTATGTTTCAAATAAATAAATAATAAAAAATAGTGTCTTAATAATGTTGAGTACTTCCTTCATGTATGTGTTACCAGCCGGGGTTTCTGGGAGTTTGTCCTCTTTTGCTGCAGAAAGGGCTTTCCCTCTTCAGGGAAGACCTTACTCTAAGTGTTGGAACACTTCTGTGAGGATTTGATGGCATTAAACCAAGGATGCCTCCAGTTCTGTGTCCTCCCCCTGCCCTAGCTCTTGCTTCCATTCTATCAGTGGACCTCGTCACTCTCAACTGGAGCCTTGACCAAATCCCACCCTAGTGCACCATGTAGGGCAGAAGGGGGACAATTTGGACTTGGCCCAGAATGGAGCGTGAGATTAGGCATGCAGTATATTTTGGGGTGTGTAAAGTGGGAGCAGGTTGCAGAATGTGTGAGACAGAGTGAGACAGAGTGAGAGAGAGAGAGAGAGTCAAAGGGCCTGATGTATGACAGGCCATCTGGAGTGGGTGATGTACGCAGTGGCTTTGGGCTGATAAGGACCGGCGCAGGTCTCCCAGAGGCCCGCTCGCAGACGCCATATTTCAAACCCATGCCTCTGTCGGGTGTGATTTATACCTCCTTATGAAGCTGTCGCTCAGCTCCGCGCGCAGAAACTCATTAGGGACGGTTTATTTTTAAAACAAGCAAGCAGCCCTCCTCCAAAATTGAATCTGTACACAGGGAACGACGGCTTCCGTGCTGGAAACCCACAGCGGGCCGGAGACTAATTTAACATTCACATGTAAATGAATTTCGGATTTTTCACTTTTCACTTTCCATTGAAGCACTCCCATGAAGCCGGCGATGGTTAAGGAGGGAGGGGGTGTGGGAGAGGGGTGGCAGGGCGAGCAAACCTCCAGAACGGAATTAAATTTGTCAGCGACAAATAGTGCTGAACGGATACGTATAGGATGCCAGAGCCTGAACCTCTAATAACTTTGAAGCGAGCGCCAGGGCTGCGGTCTCTTGGCTAAGTTTCTGCGTAAGCACTTTGGATACGGTAAATTTGGAGACGGCGATGATTTGGAGCGCACCCAATGCCTCCTCATCAAGTGTCACACACATGTTCATCCCAATCACATCCTTGTCTTTCACGCAGACTGGCATATTGCGTTTTGTCAGCCGCTATCAAATTAGCCACGAGATGTGTTTGCAGCCGGGGCCTGGTGTGGGTTCCTGACCGGTTTGTGGAAGAAATCGTCCGTACCCATCTGCTGGACTGTTGCCATTAATATTTTGATTTGGCACTCGAGTCTGTTGTTTCTGGATTTGCATAAAGAGGACTGTTGACGTAAAATGGAGGTCATTTTAATGCATTGGAACCAAATGCCATTCCGCACTAATCAGTTTATATTTGTGTCAACAGTCCTCTGCGGAATGGCATTTGGTTCCAATGCATTAAAATGACCTCCATATTTCTACGTTCTCCATTTTATCAGCTCCACTGATCATACAGGTGCTCTCCATACTTTATTAACCCCCTGTTTCCCCTTTTCCTCAGTGACCAAGTCTCCGACACCACAGCACAGTACTGCACTGACACTAATGTGTTAAGCATTTGGTGATTTGTGCAACTATTCCACTTTGTGGAATTATAACTCGCACCAAAATGCTTAGTGGGGCTGATCCAATGGACAACACGAGTAGAAACAAGCTTCTGTGGCGACTACAACTGCTTAAACTCTAGGTGCTCTGAATGAGCTTGTTATAGATGAAGTATATCCTGAGCTCATTTTCATTTTTATGACATCACCATTCAATTTTTTGGCATTCCAAATGTACATCTGCCTTTTTATACCCACGTTCTCTGAGCAGAAAGCAGGTGCTGTTAACCGAACAGAACAAATGTATGGGAACAAATGTAATGGACAGCAGCGAGAAGCCAAGAACAAGCCTGTATTGTTCTAAGCCGCACACTCATCATATGTCAGCCAAATATCTTGTGACATTTGTACAGAATTTATGGTCCTTTAGCATTTATTCGTACGTCTTAATGTGTTTTTACAGGCTTTGCAAAGACTCACAGACTGAGGATAAATAAACAGTCTCCTCAGACCACCTTGACTTGAGCTTCCACGTCCTAACTGCAGCACTCCCAGACATCTTTATGGAAGTGAAGACGGATGAAATCAAGGCTGGTCTTTTCCTGACCCTAATCTTACCCGAGCTATTTATCAGGCTCTGGGTTTTCCCCACAGTGTTTTTTTGAAGTGTTACCAAGGTATTTGGCTTGAGGTAAGTCTCGAGTCTACTTCCACGGTATTCAGCACAGCAGGGTGGCTAATGGATCTCGCAGATTAGTCCAGAGCAGGGTTTAGACGACCCACTATCTACAAACGATCAGGGAAAGCAGACAATTATCCGGTGCAGAAGTTAGCTCCACTGAGATACCTTAGCCTTGCACTGTGTTTATTTGGTGATTTATCCGTATTGACATATATTTATTCAGCAGTGTTTATTTAATCATGTCAGACCACTTTATCTTGCATCTGATAAGTGGATAAAAATGTCAGAGGAGTGATTGTTAGGTTTTTTTTGTTTTTTTTTTCCTTTGCTTCCCCTAGGCTCCTTGCAAGCCGAAGGGTAAAATAACAGGCTCAAAATGGTGGGCTATATTAGAAACACATGCTGGGACGGAATACTAATCCCTGGCCATGTCCAGTGGATCTGAGACCTTTTGTTGGCAATTAGCAGCTCCAGGCTTTGTGGCCAAGACAACTTTGCAGCGTACATAGAAGCGAATTTTTGGCAATTTCCTTTCGTGGACGTTATCCCGAGCCGCAGACTCTTCTGGAGAGGGAAGGATTGCGGGGGGATTAGAGCGTTTTTTTAAACTTAATCCACTCTCCCATGTGCAATAGGCCGCTCTGGAGGCAGACTCATGTCAGGAGTATACGGCTCGCTGTGTAAGGTAGGCTATTTAGGCCGAAAGCTAGCTGCCCAGCTAGCCGCCTTCGAGGGGGAAGGGAGGGGATTAGGCTATCGGACAAGGTGCTGTGTAATTATAGCGGGGGGACACTAGGTGATTATTTATAAGAGATGGGACGGAAAGCACAGTTAACCCACAGATGAAGCGGGTGGTGGGGGAGAGCGAGGGCCGCGGGGAAGAAGGGCTTAACGCCAGGTCTCTGAGGTCAGAGTGGGATTTTTAATCCCCTCAGCAGGCGAGAGACATAATTTTTTAAAAGGTTTTTAATCAGGAGAACAACAGCATATGACCCTCCTGGACACTGATAAGACTTTCTTATTCGCTCTTTGACGACACACACCGGCATGAGACCACCCCCCCACTATTCCCCACGTCCATATCCACACACACCATAGTAAAAGGGCTGAGGCTGCAGGAAATGAACAGTTTCCCAAGGCCTACATGCTCCATTTTGTGTGGTCCTTCTCCTCCACTCCATCTGGAAGGTGGAGTCGGATTCTAAATATTTACAGAGTCGAATATAGAAAGGAAAATAATATGATTCTTGTGTAGTGCACCTAACCGCCATGTTTAATTCTTCCCACTTAATTGCCATAGGGAGAGACTATAGTCTCCCCCCACCTCTCTCTCTCTCTCTCTCTCTCTTCTCTCTCTCTCTCTCTCTCTCTCTCTCTCTTGTTCTCTCTCTCGCTCAAAGGCTTTACTGCTGCTGTATTAAAAAGCTTTTTACCAAATCCTCTTTCAGCTTTCGAGACTTTCTCAGATAATTTGCATGGCTCTGATAATGATGAAGTTCTTCTTCTGTGGTTTGTTTTTGTGAAGCCAAATATTGTTTACAGGGTGGTACGCTGGTGCTGTAGTTATTGTCTTTAACACAGAACTCCAGGGTCTCGGGGTCCTGGGTTCCATCCTGGCTTTGAGTCAGAAATGTATTCTCCCTTTGATGTGTGAGTGTGTGTCGCCCTGTGAAGGACTGGCGCCCCCTTCAGGGTGTGTTCCTACCTTGTGCCCAGTGATTCTGGGTAGGCTTCGGACCCACGGCAACCAAGAACTAAATAGAATAAGTGGTTACACACTTTGAATGAATAAAGGATTACAATAGAAAATAATATGCTTTATTCTAAATAATACTACGCATATACAGGAAAGTTCATTATTCAGTATCAGTATACAACAACAACAAATAATAGAGATGGACTTACAATTTGCATAAAAAGCTGGTATAACTACATTAGCCATTATTTTACACCCTCAAACTAAGCATACTTTTTTTTTAATTATTATTTATTTGTTATTTTTATTTCAGTATATATGAACTCTTCATTCCACCTTAAACGGAGCAAGAATTACATGCCGGTGCTATTCCTCAGTCACATGGTCCGTGAAGTGGACAGGATGTTGAAGGGTTTTGATGTCTAATCTGGACTTGAAGTAGGATAGCGCCATATGTGTCTGTCTTTCACATTCCACCGACCCATTACTGAGGCTATTGAGGTTAAGCTCCTCTCTTCATTCCTTTACCTCTTTGACCTTTGACTTGAACATGCAGTGGGACCTCATTGGCCAGACACTTGTTGGGATCTCCAGCACCTGACCCTGGCTGACCCCTGCTTCTGTGCAGGTAATTAAATGGCCAAAGTAGCAAGGCTGTTTGGCTGCTTTTAACATCAAGGATGCTGTTTTGGGGCACTGGAGGTCAG